>NC_136491.1:105624196-105709196 GCF_053919585.1 Euprymna scolopes
ACGTAAATTCCATGAACAAAGCTTCTTTTTTAGAACTGCACACCTATCTTCTGATTATCTTCTGATTATCTTCTTTCCAGCTGACTAGAATATGGTCGTCTTCAAGTCCAATGTAAGCAAGTTCTTGATGAGCCGTTCCCCTTAAGTAATCCAATTTACCAAATTTATACTTCTAACAATTACATTTCTAATTACTATGATATTGTCCTTTTGACCACTGTACACTCTTTAACCCTTATCCTCGAGTGGCTCTTGGACCTTGATAAACGCCAAGTAACGCCGGGTAGAAGCATTTAACTGTCTGTTATCTATCTATCTATCTATCTATCTGTGTGTCTAATTGTCTATCTATCTAGTGGAGTAAACAACAGAATAAATCGTGAGAAACGATCAGTTGAGTGAGCATTGCAGGTTCAGAAAGGATCAAAGGGTCACAGGTATCAAACTGTGTTGACTGATCAGTTTGCACAGGAAGTATCCGAATGGGGACAGGATATGACATGACAGGGGTTCTGGTTTGAATAAGCTGAGTTAAGTTTAGGAGTTGGTTTTGAGATGCCGAAGAAACAAGATGGGTTAAACAGGTCTCCCCATAAGATAGCAACAGTTTCCAAATTTATGCAGAGAAACCACAAGACAAGATTCGCTCCAGTTCTGCTGTGTCAAGATGTCTTGGAGTAAATAAAGAATGTATATAAAAACATACATTGTCTTGTATCTGTCTTGAAGCATTTCAGCAGAAACAGGTATATCATCATGTTACGTGAATTATATGTAATATATATGTTATACACACACGCACTCACAAATACTGGATGAGTTACGGGCCATAAATAGATATTAAGGGACGAGGACAATAGTCCGTTAAATACATTGTTAGATAAGAACACATAAAATATAACAAAAGGATTTTGTGTCTTTTTGTTTTTCAGTATTGTCTCTGGTGTGTATTTGTACTATTTGTCTACATGTTCGAAGTGTAGTCGTTTGCAGAACTCCCAGTGCACTGCATTCCCCATGCAGTCGTGTATGTTCTTATATTCTTTATGGTCTAATTTGCTACATTTATTTATTATATGGTTTATCATTTCGTCTCTTTTTCCACAGAGTTTACATTCACTGATTTCCTGTGTTTTATCTATTTTAGTGTTAATGTGGTTTGTTATAATCACGTGGTTCTGTGCAGCTGTCATTAGAGATTCTGTTTCTCTGTGTATGTGTCCTTTTCTTAGCCACATCCAGGTGTTTTCATGATTCTCTTCTTTTGTTATTCTGATGGATCGTCTATGTAGCTATTTCTCTTCATACTTTTTTTTTTTATCTTTTTGTTTCTGGATTCACTGTTTCTTGTATTGATCTTTGTGATGAGGTTTCTCATTGCAGTGATCAATTTTTCCGCGTTCTTATTTCTGTAAGTTCTTTGTTGTGTCTTTTGCATAGTTTTCTACATTTATTAGTCCTTTGCCCCTGTTGTTCCTTTTCACATAGAATCATATTTCGGATTGTCATTAGTTTCTCATCTTTTGATCAAGATTCCTACGTTCTTCTTTGATCCAACCTATGAATGGTCGAGAGTACCTTATTGTCGATACTGCCCAGGTGTTTATTCTTTTAATTAGATTTCTTCTATATAGTTTTGTTTCTAAGAGTTTCTTTGTTTTTCTCAGGGACGCTTTTTCAGTCTTCTATTTCATTTCTGTAGATTTGATGGTGTTTGTTTCCAGAACACCGAAATATTTATATGTCATGTTCACCAAGCGCTCTCATCTACTCGTTCTTAGTTGGGCATTTCCATACCCTCTGATGTTTCTACTTTTTCTCTTTTCATCCCTAGTGGTTCACACTGTTTCATTAAAAATTCCTTTTCAATATCCTCACTAAATATTCTAGTTGTGTTTATCAGCTTTTCAGTTGTTTTTATTTGTTTTGTTTTTTATCCCATTCTTTTTTCAATGTTTTTTGGTATTGTTGCTAGTGCTCCGACTACTAGTGGTATTATCTTGACTTTCTTCATTTTCAGATCCCTTTGAGCTCTCTGGCTAGTTCCATGTATTTGCTCCATTTCTCTATCTCCTTGATCTTCACTCTATGATCTGCTGGAACAGCAAAATCTACAATCTGGCAAGACTTTTCCTTCTTATTAACTATTATGACATCTGGCGTTCTTCGTTGGATGGGTTTATCTGTTTGTATATCCAAGTCTCATAGAATTTTGTGACTTTCATTTTTAAGTACTGCTGTTGCTGGTGTGTTCTTGTACCATTGGTCTTGGTATTCAAGCGGTAGTTGTCTGCATAATTCCCAGTGTATTGCCTTCTCCACTTGAGCGTGTCTAGTCTTATATTCTTTTTTAACTAATTAAGTGCATTTGCTTATTATGTTGTTTATTGTTTAGTCTCTTTATCCACAGAGTCTGCATTTGCTGTTTTCTTGTGTCTTGTCGATCTTTGCTTTGATATGGTTGATTATAGTTGTATTATCTTATGCAGCTGTTAGTAGTAGTAGTAGTAGTAGTAGTAGTAGTAGTAGTAGTACAAATGATGGAAAAAATTGTTTCGCCAGTGTTCACACTAATAATCATAAAACGTGATAAAATTACTTCACTCATTTAATTTTTCATATATACATTTTAGTTATTATTATTTCTGATGATCGACAGAAAAAAATCCACCATTAACTTTTTATTTAGAATGGATGATTCCTTCTCAAATTAATTCGGCTTTGTTGAAGTTGTTATTTATTTATTTATTTTATTATTTTTATTTATTTTTGTTCTCGTTTCCTCTCAGCACTGGAAATGGTTTTGTTCATGGAGGGTTACAAAAAGGCATACGTTCCTTATTCGCTAGCTTTTTTGTGACAGAACGGATTTATATTTATTAATACCATAGTACCTTTAATGTACATATGTACGTGCGTCACGGTTTCCAGATTATAAATTATTTGATCAGGAGATCCTATTTACTGGGGTTGAGGGTAGCATGCTACGAACATTAAATTAGTATATAGGGACGCTAATTTAATGTTCATAGTATGTTGTTGCCTTTTATCTTCCTTTTTAATAAAAAGGATCTCTCGATCACTGAAGACACAAAGTAAAAAAAATAAATAATTTAAATATAAAAATATGACGTCGATTTTAGGCTGTATATGAAACTAAAATATATCTTCTTGTTTTTTTTTTGATAGGATCCGAGGGTAGTATCTATTCTGTCTACAGATGGTATAATAATATTATGGGTTTTCATTAAAGCTGGGTGTCCATACAATGAAAATATGTTACAGACTCCTATAAGGATATTGGAGAAAAAACAATAATAACCAGATATATTCTGACACTACATTAACCAGATTACTTAAATGAATACTTTTACAGTTTTAACAAAAAGCCTAGAATAATTGATTGAGATTGTCGGACTGACTTCCTCATCTTGGTTGTTATTGTCACAACACTTCGGCCATTTTGCCCTCCGGCCTTCGTCAGGTGTTTTGTATCGAACTGGGGAACCGTTTGTTAGGAGTCTCGAACCCAACCCTTTATTATTATTACGGAGGTACCGTGTTCGGACTCCAGCTAAGCTTTGCGACATAGTTGCTGATTCTCTGTTTTGAATGTTACTTTTTCACTGCCTTCGTTCAGGATTGAACTCAGCACCTTTGAGTAACTGTAAACTTTGATACAACCTCTAGGACCACTCAGCCATATGTCACTGACATATGGCTGAGTGGTCCTAGACGTAATAATAATAAAGGGTTGGGTTCGAGACTCCTAACAAACGGTTCCCCAGTTCGATACAAAACACCTGACGAAGGCCGGAGGGCAAAACGTCCGAAACGTTGTGACAATAACAACCAAGATGAGGAAGTCAGTCCGACAATCTCAATCAATGAAAACACCTCATCTAAAAAATACAGACAATTACTAGCCTAGAATAATATCGCGGGTTTCCATTAATGCTAAACGTTCACAGAATGCCCAGCAGCAATATGTTACATATGAAAGATGTCGCTGTGGAATTTCCACAGGCCCCACTATTACAAATAAATACACATTAGTCTTTATTATAGAACTGAAGATTATCATACACTAGAATTTTCCACACGAGTCATTATCAAGTATTATACAGTAACAGTAAATAGTAGAGTTCCATAGAGCTTGAGTGACAACAAGTCTCCTTAGATTATTATTCTTATGTACTTATTAGGACTTCTCACACAGGTCATCATCAGAGATTACTCACTGATAATAACCGGTTGTGTTCCCTTGACTCTGAGTGATAACTAGTCTCCACAGATTTCCAGCAATATCCGCCTTGTCTGATAATCACTGCAAATCATTTGTGTTACTGCAACAGCTGTTTACCATTGGTTTTTCGCTGGGCAATGAATGTTGGTCTTCTTTGGTATTTGATTCACAACAATAATCTTCCCCAAGGTTTCAATATTTTTCACACTCTTCCAGCAGAGGTCTGGTTGGTGCTTTCTCTTTTCAGTATTTTCGTTTTCCTAGATTTTTTCAGGAATATTATTATTATCATTAATACCCACTAGGAGTTCTCAGACTGGTCGTTATCCGAAATTACTTCCACATAATAGCCGATGGTGTTCCCCAGAATCTGGATGGCAAGAAGTCTCTCCAGATTTCCAGTACTCTCCACCTGCTTTGCTAACCCTTACAAATGACTATTATTATTATTATTACTAGACTTTTTAGTCGGATAAAAACTGGTAAAAGTTATAGCCCATTGACTTAGAGTGGGTTCTTTTTGCTAAATTAATGGTTGAATATGGGTAAATTTGTGATCATTTCCTGATCCCTAACAATGCACTGAACGGATGCTATAATAGTTAGTTCGCTACACCTTACCGTAACAAAGATCCATACAAAATTTTAAACAGATCGGAGCAGTAGTTGCCGAGAAAACTTCTAGAGTAAAAGGGTATTGTGATTAGTAATTTAATCTTAATCTCTAACCATACATCCAAAAAATCATAATAATATGAATAATCGGTCCTCATCTCAAAAATTCACATTACCTGTGATTGTTATTCATTATGTAAGTTGGTTTCCGCACTCAAGGATTTTCTCCAGATATTTTAGCTGTTTTCATCAGTCTATTACTTTTAATATTGTCTATCCTCACTTTGATTCCGATTTCTACTAGTTTTTATTCAAGGTTCTCTAGAAGTGTTATTCGTGTACCTGTAACCAAACCACTTGCGCGTATGTAAATGACGCTAGAGTGACGTCACAGAAATAAATGAATATATAGATATCTCAATCCGAGGAAGATGAAGGAGAGAAAAGAGAAAAGAAAGCGTGTGTCGGCACTCTGAACAAGATGCAGAACTCGTCAATGCTCCGAACCAAGATGTTGAACGACTGTGAACCACTGAATGAATTACTAAGAATAAGAGTTGGTTATAGCTGCAGAGTAATAAACTCTTAATTGACCCAGATAGAGGAAAGCAAAAATAAGACCATATTCTGTTGGCTTTGAAAATACATGTCAACGGTTTCGTGTTTAAACGACCAGCAATAAATATGCTTTCTTTCACCAGAAAAAAATCTTGTGTCGAATTTCTTTTTCTTTGTTTCTTTGCGATATTTTTATACACAATGTTGAGACCGCACTAAAATGTAAGAACCAAATTACACTTCTACTACTTATAATTCATATTGCCGAGATTTTCTTTGTGCATCATATTCCTTTCATATCTCTAGCTATTGTATATTACTGGACAATATCAAAATTTCAACTCCCACCATCCATATTGTTGCAATATTTTTGCCTTATAATGGGGTATGATCCCGCACAGTCGGAATATTCTATTTATAAACGAGTCTGCTAGGAACTCACGAATCGAATTAATTCACCTTCTGCTACCAACCAATCAGAAACTGGAATTGCTTCATAAATAATTAAACCTTTTTCTGTGGCAACTTCGCATGTGTTTTCTTCGTGTCAACACGGGAAGAATCTTTTGTTTTGTGTTTTATGGCTTCCAACTCAAGAACTGTCTACTGAGAACCAGTCACCTCCAGGACTTGTGTAGAACACCTAATCATCGGAAACTGTGCTGAAACTAAACATGGCTTACAACTCTAGAATGTCAAGAAAGGAATCGTCCGTTACCTACAACATCGAGCAAAGGTATTATATAATAGCAGCAATACATAGGAAGAGAAATCCTCTACCGAAACAACTATCCAGGTAGCATGACATCATCTCCAACAAAACTGTAATATGTAATAATATGTGAAAATACTGAAATGTCGAGCATGGCTGACCACATATGGAGAGAAAAGGGAAAGAGATAAAGAAAAATGGTAGAGAGTAAGACCACTGAATGTGCTGGATGACCTAGTAAGCAGATACTGATATAGAATTTAATATAATATGGGAACCATTAATTATAAATAATAGACGAGATCACCATAATATATATATATATATATATATATATATATATATATATATATATATATATATATATATATATATTATAATTATTTTTTTACTATAATAATTAAATACCTACAGACACTAGTGTTTCATCCTTTCAGGAATCTTCAGTGCAGGGTGTCACGATTAATACCAGTCGAACGATTCGAACCCCGCATCATGAGACATCCCTGGCTCGACGTGAAATAACGTCGAATTTTAAACATTTTAATTTTAAATGTTCATTTACGTCAGTCAGAGAGTGATCTAATCGTTATACGATGATCTATGCATTAGAGCTAAGTTGACCGACTTTAATTCAACTGAAAGTGCTCAACGATAAGAAACGAATTTCTTAAAGGGGCTGTCATAATTATTTTTTTACTATAATAATTAAATACCTACAGACACTAGTGTTTCATCCTTTCGGGAATCTTCAGTGCAGGGTGTCACGATTAATACGTCGAACGATTCGAACCCCATATCACGAGACATCTCTGGCTCGATTAGCGAAGACCTAATCCATTCAGCTACCATTAACCGCGTGAAATAACGTTGAATTTTAAATATTTTAATTTTAAATGTTCATTTACGTCAGTCAGAGAGTGATCTAATCGTTATACGATGATATATATATATATATATATATATATATATATATATATATATATATACTAGCAAAAGTACCCGTCGTTGACTGGGTTCAAAAACAGCCACAGAAAATGGACTCTGATTTATGAATGTATGATAGGTTATGAAAAGGAGGAGTTGTAAATTTGGGTTGAATTTGGGGGTATCAAAGCAAAATATGATGAAAGTAAAAATAAAATAGATAAACCTCATAATTTATTATACCATACCTGTTCACGCTGAAACACTTATCACAATATTCTGTGGATCTATATTAAAAAAAACCCTGTTAAACTTTGTGACATATTTCCATTCTATGGAGGTCAGGTGCGAACGAACACCCCATAATTTTATTATACCATATTTCTTCAAACTGAAACATAATTATCAAAGTATACTTACGCAGATAGATATGAAAAGTCTTTATTAAAGTTTGTGCCTATTTCCATTCTATGGAGGCCAGGCGCGGACGCAGGCCCCACAATTTTATTATACCATCCCTATTTAAGTTAAAACATACTTATCAAAGTATTCTTATGTACATCTATATCAAAAACACTTGTAAAGGTTTTTTTTTTTTTAGTTTTTTATTTCCATACTTTGTGGACCAGGCGCGAACGCAGACCCCACAATTTTAATGAACCACGGTTCTGCCAGATCAAACATACCAATTCCTGTGTCTCGATACATCTTCTATCATTATATGTGATCAGTTTTTTAAAATAGTCAACCATATAGGAGCCTATTCGTGACCACACACACACACACACACACACACACACACACACACACACACACACACACACACACACACATTCAGCTTTATATTATAGATATATATATATAAAAGGGAAAATAAAAGAATTTAAAACTGTAAATTAAAATTTACAATTAAGTTTATTATTCGGCTGAATACACCAAAAACAATTTTCAAATCCTTATTCTGCAGTTTCAAAGAATGCCACTCTTGCTATTCGTATCATCAGAGGACAGCAAGAAATTAACAAATAATTATAAAGCTAAAATTTGCTGGTTGATGCATTAGATGACAAAACAATTTATGATATTTGGTCACGAATTGTAAGAAAAATAATTAAAAAGTATATATACATGAAACAGTAGGAAAGAAACAGATAAACCGGGAATAACATTTTAGCGTGGATAATGACTCCTTTATTGGTAATCTGAGAGGCGAAAGAGAACTCGTTTTAAGAAACAAAATATCCAGAATTATAGTTCCAATATATATACATATATATATAAACAGGGTATCCCAAAGGAAGCTGACGGATTTTAAATTTAATTAACTTCCTCAATATTTAAGTTATGCTTACCGATTTTCATATGTAGGTAGATGAGCCTCTCTGTGTTTTTTTTTTGTTGTTGTTTTTTTAAATATAGTAAGATATCATAGTCTACTTATTTTAATTATATTTACACAACTTAATCTAGGGTATGTTTTTCTCAAGGTCTAATTTTAGTTATGAAAAATGATGTTACTCAAATGTCCACCAATTCCGATTACTTCATCTGCCATTTTCTGATCCCCAAATCCTGCAATTTTGCTTATTTATGAGCCCATTCAGATGAAAATGGGCCTCATTGGACATAATGTGGTTTTTGAGAAAATTTGGACCCCCTTGGTCAAATCTTGGAATTGCATGATGTATTCCAGCCTTTTTTCCTGATAATTTGGCTGAAGCTCTTGCACCAATTAAATTTTATATGGAAACTTGCCCTCTTCATGTAGCATTCTGTTAAGAGATGGTCGACAGACCCCAATTTGACTTGATCTCCTTCTTACTGATGTGGATGGATCATCGGCCACACTCTCTGCTAATCTCTGACGATTCTGATCATTTCTTGCCATACGGGGTCTACCAGATTTAGGGAGGTCACATACAGACCCTTACTCATGAAATCAAGCCACCATAACTTTTATTGCATTGGGAGTAGGGTATTTTCTTGTGTTGAAGTTTTGTCAAAATTCTCTTGGAGTTTCTGATATTGACTCATTCAACCGAAAATACGACTCTACGATAAATATCCACTCCTCGGTAGTGTAACGACTCATGATGACCTTGGAAGGGTTACTCTAGATGATCTGAAAAAATAAAAGAAAAATATAAAAAATTAAGAGTTATGATATTTTTATTTTAACTATCATCTTCTTTTGGGACACCCTGTATATACCTACAGACACTAATGTTTCATGCTTACGCAGTCATCCTTGCAGGAGATGACGATAAACGCTGGTCAAAGGATTCGGACCCCGCAACGAAGTTACCTTTGACTCAATTAGAAAGGAACATACTCCCGGGTCACCCTCTATTCACCGCCATGAAATTAAGGGAAATTTTAACATTAATAAAGCTTTACATTTAATACAGACGATCTTAAAGTGATGAAGTAATAGGAAGTTACAATCTCGGACACAAGGCTAGCTGACCGCATTTTCAATTTGGCCAAACAATGCTCAACTTTAAAATTTTTTATATTTCTTAAACTTAAAGGGGCAATAATAATAATAATAATAATAATAATAATAATAATAATAATAAATAAATAAACATCCAAGCAAAAAGCCCGGATGTCATAATAGTTAACAAGAAGGAAAAGTCTTGCCAGATTGTAGAGTTTACCATTCACAGAGTGAAGATCAAGGAGAATGAAAAGCAGAGTAAATACACAGAACTGGCCAGAGAGCTCAATGGGATCTTGAAAATAAAAAAAATAAAGATAACACAGCTAATAGTAGGAGCACTAGGAACGGTACTGAAAAACGTTGAAAAAAGATTGGGAGATATTGGAATTAGAGGAATAACCTAGAAGATACAACGAATTGTAATAATTAAAACCGCAGCAATATTAAGGAAAACCACACATAAACTACACACAAATTGGACACAGAAACGCAAAACACAAAGGAACATCACATGGAATCATGAAAACTGAAATGATATAATTGTAAGATACCGTCCACCCCCTCTTTTTTTGTGAGTGGTATCATAAACGGACATCACACCAAATAATGAGGGTCAAGGATGATGGAAAGACTGAAGAGAGAAAGCACTAACCAGACTTCTGCTGAATGAGTGCAAAGAGGATTGATACCTTGAGGGGGGGGGCTTATTGCCACCCAAATTCCAATGAAGACTAATGGTCGCTGCGAACGAGAAATCAATGGTAAGCAGCTGTTGCGATTACACGAATTTTTTTGCAAAAGTTATCGAAAGAGGTGGAGAGTACTGGAAATCTGGGGAGACTTGTTGTCACTCAGATTTCAGGGAATACCACAAGTTGTTCTCAAACAGCAATCTTTGATGAAGCCTTGTGTGACTACTCATAGTAAGTAATAATAATATTGATAATACTAATATATATATATATATATATATATATATATATATATATCGTGGCTGTCTATTTGGTTTCGAGTGTGATCATCATTCAGAGATTTTTCAGGTTTTGTGCTCTTGTGTATTTTACTAGTGATGCTGCTCATGTAATTTCCTGTCATATAATTAAATTTCTAAGAGTTTTCTTGTTCTTCTTATGTATTCTTGTCCAATTTTCTCTTTCTTCTCTGTTGATTTGATGGGGTCTGCTTCCAGAACTTCCAAATATTTATAAGTGCCATGTTCGTCTAGTGTTCTCATCTTGGTTGAGTAGTTCCATATCCTCAGCAGTCTCAAGTTGTTTCCCTTATTATGATTAGTCGTGCTCTTTCAATCAAATCGATAATCTTGACTGGTATTTTGTACACCCTCAAAAATTCTATTATCCATGCTTGAGAAATCCTATCATGCACTTTCTTATAGTCGATCCATGCCAAGACTACATTCTTTTTTTCTATCTTTTCCATCTTTCAGGATTTTGTTGGTTCATGTATAGTAGGTCATGATTTCCTCTTTTTCCTTTCAAGTACCCTTTCTGTTCCTCAGGAAGTATTCCACGATTATTAAGAGACTGGTAAATTTGTTCACTCCGTTATGCTGTAAAGAATTTCCAGATGGATGGTAGGCAAGTTATTGGCCTGTAGTTGCTAAAGGTGGTTTCCTTTTTTGTATCAGCTTGGTTCTATCGTTCGTCATCCATTCTGGCACATCTTCTTTGTGAATACATCTTTTCAGGTTTTGAATTAGCCTTTCACGTGGTGTTGTGAATTTTTTGAACCAGTATGTATGTATTCCACCATGATCTGGTGCTCTCTAGTTTTACAATTTTCATAGGTTTATCTTGACAGTTTCCTTTCTGATTTTATTCTTTGTCTTTTCTTCGATTTGCTGTGACTCTTCTTTCATGGCCTTCAGTCATTCAGCGTTTCTATTGTAATCCTGTCGCTCATCCCTTATTTAACTACAGTAGACTTTTGTTTCTGTCAGGGCCAGTTGTTCTGTTTTTGTTCTTTTCCAATTTACATTTTTTTTTTTTTACAAAGGAGTCACTATTTATCAAGGCCCGGAAGCCATTCGAGGATAACCGTTAAGGAGTGTACAGTGGTCATCGTTAGTAGTGGAAATTTGTTAAATTGGATTACTTTAGGGGATGACTCATCAAGAATTTGTTCATGTTTAGGTTTAGGCACAGATAAAAAGTGGGGGGGGGAATTATTGATGGTGGTTTCAAGTAGACGAGTGTTTTTCGTGAAAGTCAGGCAAGGAAAGACGTAGATTGGAGCTCAGACCAGAACTTTTTTTTTTTACATGGAGATTATCACTTATCAAGGCCCGGAAGCCACTCGGGGATAAGGGTTATTGTGTGTACAGTAATCAATCAGACAGTATCGCAGCAATCGTTAGTATTGGAGATCTGATAAAGTGTCTTACTTATGAGGTCGGTTTGTCAGGAATTTGTTTATGTTGGACTTGAAGACATCCAAGTTGTAGTCAGGTGGGAAACAGGCAAACGGAAGAAAGTTCCACAGTCATGCACTTCTAAGAAAGAAGCTCTGCTCATGGAATCTATGCTTGGATTTAGACACAGATAAAGAGTGGTGAAACTTAATGACAGTGGTTTCAGCCAGACGAGTGTTTCTCGTGAAAGATTGGCGAGGGGGACCAGAGATTGGAGCTCAGATGAGCACTTGTCATGAAAATAACGATAGAACAAAAACAGGCTTACAACGTCTCTTCTGTGGGAGAGAGATGTTGCAGGGAAGAGAAAAGGGCATCCCCCACTAAGCCACAAAGTCTATTTTGTACTCTGTCAAGGCAGAATAGGCTGTTTTTAGCAGCTCCTGTCCAGATGTGGAAACAGTACTCCATCCTTGGACGTACTTGGCTCTTATATAGGTAGAGAATGGCATCAGTAGTGAGATATCTATTGGATCGATAGAACGATCCCACTATTTTCACAGCAACGGATTTGATGCATGTGTACCATCTCAGATCAGGAGTAAAGATCAGGCATAGAAGTTTGTCAAAACATGGAGCCTCCCCAAGATGAGAGCCATTCATTCAGATTGATACCAGATGGGGATCAGAGCATTGATGATGGAAAGAGGGAAGCTTGGTCTTGGTTGGTTGGTTGGTTGTTTTTGTTTTACGGCATATCAACCCTTTTCGGGTTATTTAATGCCGAATCCAAAGATTTTGAAGAAAAAATTTTTAATAGAATATATTTGTTGTTTTCAAGCCGGTTTCTATTCAACCCATAGTTGGAACCCTAACAGGTACTACCACTCTGGGTCAGAGTGGACCTGGGAGCAATGGTAATTAAAGGGTGGCTCCACACTCCCCAAAGCCCACAAGCTGGGGCCTCACCACTGGATATAGTTTAAGGTCATATCCAGGACCTCCATTGAGGGACTTTTACCCGCTGCAGGGGGGCAGTCGGTGTATTTAATGCCCCACCGACAGGGCCCTTGGTCATGGATGCATTAAAAATAAACCAGCTATCTCTTTCCCCATTGCACCACCTGATCAAGATCAGGAGAGAAAGAATCAGAGAGAACTTGATCGCTTACAGCCTTTGAAGTGTTGCTACATCAGTATAAATGTCTACAAATGATCTTAGGATGTGATTTGGAAGATCATTGATGTAGATCAGGAAGAAAGTTGGGCCCAGGATGGATTCCCGAGAGACTTCAGCATTAATAGTGTATGCTTTTGATTTTTGCCCATCAATCACTACTCTTATGAACCCATTAGAGAGAAATGCTTTAATAATTGAAAAGACATTTCCAACTATACTGTAGCTAGAGATTTTGTAGAGAAGACCTTTATGCCATATCTATCAAATGCCTTTGATATGTCAAGGGCACTTTCCCTAGAAAGGAAGCCTCCATCAAGAGATTCGCTAATCCTATGAGATATAACTGTTAGCACATCTGCTGTAGATCTAGCAGAACCGAAGCCATATTGCATGTTACTAAGGAGGTTATTTTTGTTTAAATGGTTGACTACTTCTCTATTTAACACAGATTCCAGCAACTTACTCATGATGCACAGAAGACTTATTGGTCTGTACTGAGAGAGGGATGACCGATCACCTGAATTCTTAAATACAGGGCATACTAACGAGGTTTTCCAGGGTGTTGGGAAGCAATTCTCCTTAAGACAATACTTAAATAGCTTTATAAGTATGGAAGCTAGTTCTGGTAGAAGCTTTCTGAACACTATAATAGGAATGCGGTCAGAACCAGTTGCTTTACTGGAATCGAGGTTTTTGATTAGCTTGGCAACATCATGTACAGATATTTGTAAGTTGCATTGCGTTTTCAGACATGGGAGTGAATATGGGGGTTGACGGCCCTCATCGCATAGGGTAGAATTAGTTGCAAAGTTTTTGGCAAAGAGTTTGGCTTTGTCCAATGCTGACAAGATTACCTTAGGTCCATTGATGATGGTTGGGATAGAGCACACACTTCTATTCAGGACCCTGTTTGTTAATTGCCAAACTTGGTGGGAACCAAATCCTTGCTCAGCTATTTTGGACCTGACGGACTAAGCATACAACTCTCTCGAATTCTTTATTACTCTTTTACAGTGGTTGCTGGCAGTCCTAAAGGCGACTTTAGTCTCAGTCTGTCTGTTACGTTGGAAGCAATGAAAAAAGTAATTTCTGTGCGCAATGGCAGCAGCAGATTCTGAAGAGAACTAAAATTGGCTGTTAGGTTTTAGCTGTAATTTTTAAAGGGTATGAAGCAGTCTATATCCACAATTAACCATTCCATCAGGTTTGATACTATGAAGGAAACATTCTTTTTAAACATGAAACGAACAGGTAGATCTGATATAAATGTACAAAAGCTATCCCAGTTAGCCATAGAGTTTCAATATACTGTACGATGGAGAGGTATGTCAGAGGATTTATTACATTTTATTCTTATCTCAACCGAGACAACCGAGTGGTCAGAAGATCCCAGTGGGGACAGAACAGAAGACGAACATAGCTCAGAGCAAGTTGTGAGAAAAAGGTCTAGGTGACTTGCATATTGACCATCCATCTCCGGCACACAGGTGGGTCTGTGAACAATCTGAGTTAAGTCATAAGCAATGGAGAAATCTTGACAGAACCTCCCCTCATCATATGTCTTGTTTGATTCGGCTAACCATTCCACATTGTGAACATTGAAGTCTCCACAGACGTTAATGTTAGCCGAAGGATGAGCAGACAAGATGTGGTCAATTTTATCAGATATGCTCTTAAAGATAGTAACTCTGTTGTTAGGGGGGTGATAGAGGGCAAATATAAACGCAGTGGTGTGAGCAAGTGCAATCTGAAAGCACATATAGGGCAATTTAGGGTCTTTTCTGGAGATGTCCCGACCACATGGAAAGTCATCTCTAATGTAGGCACATATTCCCTGCCCATGTCAATCTTGGGAGTCAGATTTGGATGTTAAATTAGAATATCCTTTAATTACAAACTCATCTACTGAAATAGTCGGTCCAATGCTAGTTTCACTTAGGAAGAAAAGGTCTGGTTTGGTTCATGTAATTAGATTTCAACTTCTGGAAGGTTGGAACGTAGACCCCTGATGTTAGAGAAAGATGACATGGTAGTGGGGGAGGGGCGCTACGTCATAAGATGGAGTTCTGGGTTTTATCATGTATTCTTTCTGGAGGCTTTCATGATAGAGTTTTAAGATTTGTGGAATTTTGATAAGATTGGCTTCAATTGTTTTCAAAGGTCCTGCTTTGTTTGTGTTGTTCTGCTTTGTAAGCGCATCGCTTTAATCTTCTTTATTTTGTTGCTTTTTCTTTAGTGCTTCCTGTTTCTTGTTTAGCCTCTTCCTGTGAGTCATATTTCCACTTTTCCATCTTTTTCTGTTCTTTGGCTTCTTTTTTAAGTTTGTTGATGTGGTTTTCTAATCGGAATTCCCGTCAACATTTGATCAGTCTATTTTTCTTTTTCCAGCTTATTATTATTATTATTATTATTACTACTATTATTATTATTTGTAGTCTAAAATGTAATTTAAAAAAATTAATAGAAACCAGGAGCGAGACCTTTTGGTTGCAGATCAGGAGTCTGCCAATGGGCGAGATCCATCCTGTCCACAGCAACAGTTAGGTTTCACCCGATGGCTATAGAAAACAGGCTGATAGGTCATTTGGCGTCAATTGCGGAGGATTGCTCTGGTCGCATGTTCATGCTCAGGATCATGTTCTATCAATTCGATGGTGTTGCTTGGGATAGTGTTCTGTCAATTCGACGGTGTCTCTTTGGCAGACATGAGTTCTGTCAGATGTGGATTGGATTTTCATAATACCAACGTATTTAACTACATTATTATTATTATTATTATTATTATTATTATTATTATTATTATTATTATTATTATTTATTCACTAGGAGTAGTCACATAAGCCATAATCAAAGATTGCTGTTTGAGAACAACTTGTGGCATTCTCTGGAGTCTAAGTGACAACAAGTCTCTCCAGATTTCCAGTACTGTTCACCTCTTTCAATAACCTTTGCAAAAGAATTTACGTTATTGCAACAGCCGCTTACCATTGATTTCTCATTCGCAGCGACCATTGGCCTTCACTGGAATTTGGGTGTCAATAAGCCTCCCTAAGGTCCTAGTCCATTTTGCACTCATCCAGCGGACGTCTGGTTAGTGCTTTCTCTCCTCAGTCTTTCCATCCTTCTTGACCCTCCTCATTTTATTTGGAGTGGTGTTAGTTTATGGTGACACACATTAAAAAAATGTGATGTTCCTTTGCTTTTTACATCCGTAGCCGTTTCTGTATGTCCAGCTTGTGTCTGTGTCTCCCCAGGTTTCCTGTACTCTCCACCTCTTTCAATAACATTTGCAATATTATTATTATTAATATTATTATTATTATTATTATTATTATTATTATTATTATTATTATTATTGTTGTTGTTGTTGTTGTTGTTGTTGTTGTTGTTGTAGTAGTAGTAGTAGTAGTAGTAGTAGTAGTAGTAGTAGTAGTAGTAGTAGTAGTAGTAGTAGTATTTACTAAGAGTTTTCACTCAGGCCATCATAAAAACTTTCTCCGAGAACAAGCTGAAGTTAGAGTGACAAAAATTCTCCACAGATTTCCAGTACTCCCCACCTTGATAATCTTTGCAAATGAATTTGCATTATCGTAACAGCCGTTTACCATTGATTTCTCGTTGGCAGCGACTATTGGTCTTCACTGGAATTTGGGTGTCAATAAGCCTCCACAAGGTCCCACTCCTCTTCACAAACATTGAATAAAGGTCTGCTTGGTGCTTTCTCTCCTTTCCATCATCCTCGACTCTCCATCAATATTTGATTGTGGTGCTAGTTAATGATGACACTTTTATTATTATTATTATTATTATTATTATTATTATTATTATTATTATTATTATTATTATTTTAGTTAAAGCTGAAGGTAGAGAGTGTGACGATGACAAATTCGGCCATGAATGTCGCTTCCAATGCAGGTGTCACCAGAATGCAACTTGTGATGTAAGAAGTGGAGCTTGTCCACGGGGCTGTGCTTATGGCTACTGGGGGTCAAACTGTCAACTTTGTAAGTATTTATGTTTTCTTTTTTCTTTTTTTTATAAATGTCCGTCTTTTCATATACGACGTCTGTTATTCAGTTACTAGCAGAAACACTTAGATGTTTAGTTTGTCAACATTTATAATAGATGCCTCCTTTTCTTGGTCCCAATCCAAATACAATCGTCAGATCTTGTTACCTCTAATAGGTTCATTATTATAGATTTAATGAGACAAACCAACATGTTGCATTTTCAATCAATGCGAGATCGCACGTGTGATGTTCTTTTATACATGCGTGCGCAGTTGATCTCGTCGTTGTTTAATGTGTGGCGTGATAGTTTCGCTGGTTGAACTAGATGAATAAACTATTCGGGCATGAAAAACACAAGGAAACTTTGCTGAGTTCTTCAAGGTTTTATTGGAAAGAATTTACTTATGGAGAAAGAAAGAGACTAAATTTATCTTCTGATCGTTTAATTTTTAAAACTAATTTCTATCTAATGAAATGGGAGTATGCAAAGACGAAAAGAAGCATCAGTAACATTCAGCTGTGATTATTTCTACATTACTTGGACTTGTCGCATTTGTATTGCTTTCCGAGAGAAACTGATTTGACAAAACATTTGTTTCTCTCCCTTGAAAACATGATTCATGTCATATTCTCATATAGTCCGACACTTGTTTATTCTAGTAGTGTTTATGTGCTGGTTTTTTAATCTCTACATTGACACTTCTTTCCTTGTCACCGCATTACATGAATGGCTGTGGTCGTCCAGAGTTGTCGATTATCTAATCTTTTTAACTTAGGCGAAATAAACATTCAATTCATGAATGACACAAGGAGACTTTGCTGAGTTCTTCAGGGTTTTATTTGGACGAATTTACTAAAATGAGTGACGCAGACAGACAGACATCTAAGTGACATCTGCCTTAGATTATTCTGCATTAGTGGCCCGGGTCCCATTTATATCGGCTTCCATTATACAACTGAAAATCCTTTGTTTGTCACACTCTAAATCGTGACTTATGTCATATTCTCATATTGTTCAACACCTGTGTTTTTAGTGCGTTTGACCTCTACTCCTGCCTTGTCTCCCATTTTCCGTTCAGCCCTGAGAATGGTTTTGTTTTACAGATATGCATTTCTTCCACCTAGATATAACAGGAAGGCTAGCTGGCCGACTTGATCAATTTTTTCAGACACTGCTCAACTTTGAGAATTTAAACAAATAGCTAAATAACAACTCAAAATTGATATCGGGAGTTGGTTGGTGATTTGGACTCGAGAAGAATCAACTATCGAATTCCTGTGGGTGCATCTTCCTCCTAACAATCCCCGTCACTGTCACGGACAATGAAGCTATATGGTTAGATTTTCAGGTATCAATGCAGGGTTATTTCTTTTTAGCAAAGCTATAATAGAACTAATCGTTGCTATGAAACTGAAGTTGCATTTTGGCTGTTGATTAAAACTACATGGATGACAATATTCAGTTTTTCTTTTAACAGAATTTATTTAAAACAGAAACAGATTGATTTTTATGCATTATATATAGGGATAATTAGAAAGAGATAGATAGATAGATAGATAGATAGATAGATAGATAGATAGATAGATAGATAGATAGGGTATGTATGCATTCGCTACATCCCTGTAAGAACTTTGGGGACTATGACAGGTGCTCCACATGCTTCAGTTGTCAGCTAGAAAAAAAAGCAAAGGCCTCCCTCCTTGGCCGGAAGTTACGTGTTTCCATAAAGTTTCTCTAACCTAAACTATAAGATGAATACTAGCATACTATTTTAACACTTTTACAAAGTTGAAAGTGCCCAGTTTTTCATAATTCTCGATATTTGAATTATTCAAACTACTGTTCTCATCTTAAGTATTATTCTAATTTTAAGTATCATTTTCACAATGTTTCAGTCGATGTAAACTCCGAACTTGGGAATCTTTCTGTTGAACTCAGAAATCTGCACGAGATTTCGAACAGAACCCTTTATTTAATGCACAGGGATAGTATGCTCTCTTTCTACCAGCCACGACATGGTAAAAGTCCTAAGTAATTTGCAATTGTATTTTGAGCATCGCCATCACTAAGGGTTGAACCCTCAACCCCCAAAAGAATGTAACTTTACAACTGAATTTTACCAAGTACTTTATCTACTGCACCAAAGGTTCTTAAACATAAGATACACCTGAAGAAAGTTGGAGGTTGCTCCGACCGAAACGTTGTTAAAATAACACGTAAGATGAGGTAGTCCAAATAATCCAAATAATAATAATAATAATAATAATAATAATAATAATAATAATAGCTCTATTGCTTTGCATGTTATTAAAACACATTATGCAGAATAGATATAAACCATTATAGAAACTTTCATAAACTAAATTTCAAAATACGTGATGTTTTATGGCTTGCATATAATTTTTAGCTGCACTGTACTTCGTCTTCACAAACACAAGAGAATACAGTGCAACTAAAAATAATACACGTCCCAGCAGTTAATTGTTACAAATTAAGGAAGTTGTGAACATTGTACTGCGAAGCGATTGCAACAAATAAACGATAGCTACAAAACAAATTGCTCAAACAGCTTATTCTTTCTTTCTTTTTCTTTTTTTTACTCTATTTTCATCCCAAATAAGGCACAGTGCCACTATGACGTAGGGGGCTACTATTGGTTGCAAGGATACTAAGTAGGGAACTGAGCAGTAAGATATCTGTACACTTAAACTTCTGCATGTCAGTACAGTTGGGAAAACTGGATCCCGAAAGGGAGTTTCAAAGTCTAGCAGTTCTAAAGAAAAGAAAACTATTAGAGTAGAAGACGTTCTTGCATCTAGGGATCTCTACTGTGTAGGGGTGGGATTTTGCTGATTGTCAGGTTTGTCGGGGGTATTTACATCGAGGGGATACAAGGGCTTGAACCCTATCCAGGAGCAAGAGACTAGTAGCAGATACACCAGCTCAAATGTGACAACAATACTCCATACATGGGCGAATATTGGCCTTGTAGAGGTACAGGATACTTTTAAATGTAAGTAACTTCCTTTAAACTGTAGACAGAGCCCACTTTCTTTGCAGCAGCTATGGCAATGCTCTCAATGTATCTATTCCAACTCATGTTCCCTGTGAACGTTAAGCTGAGGAGTTCGAAAGAAGTACTTTCAAGTAATGTATCTTTAGCCATAGCTATTAGTGGTTGAGAAGTTTTCTTGTAATTATTGAAGGAAACAAGCTTAATCTTGGAAGCATTAAATGTGACCATCCATTTTTGTTCCTATTCCATTACAGATTGGAGGTCTTCCTCTAGTGTTTCTGCCATTTCCTTAGATATGTGTCCATTTTTCCCCCTTGTGCCTGTTATAGAGTGTGGTTTCATCAGTAAATATGCCCATCTCAGAGACAATTTTATTAGGGAGGTCATTTATGAATATTAGGAATAATAAAGGTCCAAGGATAGGCACCCGAGGTACACCCGCATTTATATCATATTGTTTAGATGTACGACCGTCGAGGACAACTTAGATTCTTCTCTTATTTAAGAAGGGTTTAATTATGTTAAGTATTCTTCCATTGATACTGTATAATCTGATTTTCCTGAGAAGACCATCGTGACATACCTTGTCAAAAGCCTTAGATATATCAAGGACTTCTGTTCTACCCTGCCCTGCTTTGTCCAGTGTTTGGTATATATGTTCAGAGATTACAGTTAGGATATCTGCGGTAGAACAGGCTTGCCTAAATCCATATTATTGGTCGGTCAGAAGTTTAGCAACTGTAAGGTGATGGACTAAGGCTTGGTTAATTATGGACTCAAATATTTTGGCAAAGAGAGGGAGATGGTTAATTGGACAATAATATAATGGGTCAGTTCTTTCATTAAACTGGTATCGCAGAGGCAGTTTTCCATCAGTCAAGAAAGCATGATTCATTAAGGTATTTATTAGAGAGGACTGGAGCATTTTTTTTAATAGCACAGCCAAGATGAGATCGAGTTCACATGCTTTTTAGGTGTCTAGGTTTTTTATGATATCATGCACCTGAGAAAGGGTGATTTTCAGATCATCCAGTGTGGTGTCAGTCCACAAAGGAAAGTCAGGGAAGGAGTGGTTTTCAGGTCCAATATGGAGTTTGAAGCAAATCGACTGGCAAGCATGTTAGCCTACTCAGGTGCCATGCAAACAACATCATGATTGTTGGATAGTGGGGGAATTGTTGATTGCTAATTATTTACTACACTGTTGTAGATTTTCCAGAAACCACGAGTTCCTAATTTCGATGCGTTTTTTTTGTGGTTTCAGTGTATTCTCTCTTAGCTGTTGTTATTTCTTTCTTACAATTACTTCTAGCTTCTATATACTTTTGTCTGTTTGTACTGGACTTATGTCGGTTAAATCTGTGGTGTGCATGCTGCCTTTGTGCAATGGCAGTTGCACAAGTAGAAGTAAACCATTGGGGAAAGCGGGTCTTGCTATAGAATTTCCACATGGAACATGTGCTTCAATTGCCATTTTGAATCACTTAGTGGTCTCATTTGCGCACTGTTCAGCAGGAAGAGAAAAGATATGGGTATGCATTGCACAATCATTGAGAACTGTGGTCAGAAATAGATCTAGAAGTAAGGCATGTTGATCTTGCTGATCTGGGAAACGTGTTGGAAACTTAACTGTCTGTGATAGGGGATCAGATATAGAGAAGCTATATGTTAGGCTACCAGTTGCGTCTGTGTAAGTAGAGAAACCAAGCCAATTGTTGTATATTCCTATTTAATAAGGGGGAACGTCGTGTGATCATCTAGTTGTTCAGTCTATTCGTTCATATGGCATTGTGTGTGTGTGTGTGTGTGTGTGTGTGTGTGTGTGTGTGTGTGTGTGTGTGTGTGTGTGTGTGTGTGTGGTACATGTATTTTAGACATACCTTCATGCTCGTCGACGTTGGTCCACCTGAATTCATCCCGTATCTTGGAGGGGAAACGGGAACCTGTTTGGACGAAGAAACGATGAATTGGTTTTATAGTTTTATTCATTTTCCAGATGTCTCATAGAAGGATGGAAAGTGAATCTCTAGCTTGCGTGGTTTCTTCTTGGTCTCATTTCCATACACGTCAGCATCCCCCCCAGTGAAGGGGAGGAGACGACTGTTAAGCCGTCCATCGTCTTCTATGTCAAAACCCAATCTCCTTAATTCAGCTAACCTGATCACGTGACTCACACACAATCCGATCAGCTGACCCTCACTTCCAGTCAACGTGTTTACAATATAATTTACACACCTCCCTCTCTCTCTCGATCCATTCTCTAACATTCCTTTCCCCATTATTTATCAAAATGTATGACGAAGACATACATTTTCTACTACTCACTTTCTACTAAGGGAAACCTAAGCTCACCCCACTGGCAAAAGAACTGTCATACCATTATCCAATAAATCATAACATCTAATAAATAAAATAACATCCACAAATAATACCATGTGGCGTGAATCCTTGCA
Source organism: Euprymna scolopes (assembly GCF_053919585.1). NCBI lineage: Eukaryota > Metazoa > Mollusca > Cephalopoda > Sepiida > Sepiolidae > Euprymna > Euprymna scolopes. Next base: position 105,646,729 of record NC_136491.1, read on the forward strand.
CCCTTGAAGGTCAACCTCTCTGTGACCCCATGGCTCCCATCTCGCATCTTAGGATCATGCAGAGATCACGATATCTCTCGTCATGCTATAAAGCGTTTCCATAAGCACATGACTTCTACGAGATAAAAGAGTTTTCTTATAACATTACGAGAGCATTTTCTTATGTCTCCCGCCGAATTACACATCTGGAGAAAATCCCACGAAAAGAACAAAACAAAAAAAAAATTTCCACGACCATTTCGAAAATTAGAATAAATACTGACTGAATCTTTGACTCTTCCAAAACTAAAGAACTAGTTGACCCCTTATTCCGCCCCAATAGTGTGTCTTTTTCTTTCTTTTTTTAATTTCTTACACTGCTTAAATCTTCTTTCTTTCTCTTTTTCCCAATTTTATTATTATTATTACTATCATTATTAATTAATTAACAACATGTTCTTACCTTCAAATTAATCATTATTTCAATAAACCCCACAAGGCAAAGATTCACTCCTCATCCACTCTGCGAAAAAAAAAAATACATGTCAAAGAACAAGAAAAAACCTGTACAATACTAATTTGAGAAACATCAATTACATAAAAATAAAAATAAATTTCTTATAAGCATTCACAAAGTCTCATCTCACCCAGAATAAAATTCCAAGTAACAAAACACAGTTTCGTGGAAACCCAATTTTGTCCAAAAAAAATTTAACATTGGCAGAACCTGTCCATTGTTTTTTCACAAAATGACACCGAGTTTTACATTCTGAAATTGCAACACTTTAAGTATGTGTAATTGTGTAACATTCTAATTCATAACAAACATTTTTGATTGACGTGTTTCTCTCTCAATGTGACAGGACTTATTCTCAACCACTAAAGTTCATATTTCTATTCTCTTCTATTCCTTTTTTTCTTTCTGTTTTACACATTGGCTGTATATTCAAAATCAATAATTTATTATCGATCGATATATCTGTTTGTTTTTTTTTCAATTTCTTCTATTTATTTTTTCTACACCGTAACATTCTTTTTTTAATTCTTAATTTAGCATATAAATCTATCTATATATTTTTAATGTGTCTATTTTTCTTTTTTTTTCTGTTGTGTCTATATTTTTTTTTCACCGTGGTAACCTCCAGATTCGATTTTTTTCTTTCCATCCTTGTACGGGTGGACTGGTCCACGAGCACCAAATTTGTATTTGTTGTATATTCCTATTTAATAAGGGGGAATGTCGTGTGATCGTCTAGTTGTTCAGTCCATTCATTCATATGCCGTTCATATGCCATTGTGTGTGTGTGTGTGTGTGTGTGTGTGTGTGTGTGTGTGTGTGTGTGTGTGTGTGTGTGTGTGTGTGTGTGTGTGGTACATGTATTTTAGACATATTTTCATGCTTGACGATGTTGGTCCACTTGAATTCATCTTGTGTCTTGGAGGGGAGAAGGGAACCTGTTTGGACGAAAATTCAATCACTCCAAAACGATGAACTGGTTTTATAGTTTTATTCATTTTTCAGATGTCTCACAGAAGCATGGAAAGTGAATCTCTGGCTTGCATGGTTTCTTCCTGGTCTCATTTCCACACACGTCATCATTCCCCCGCCAGTGAAGGGGAGGAGACGACTGTTAAGCCGTCCGTCGCCTTCTATGTCAAAACCCAATCTCCTCGATTCAGCTAACCTGATCACATGACTCACACGCAATCCAATCAGCTGACCCTCACTTCTGGTCAACGTGTCTACAATATAATTTACTCACCTCCCTCTCTCTCTCTCTCTTGATCCATTCTCTAACACAATTACTTTGGTGGACATTAAAGTCACCAAATACATGTACTTTTGTGCTAGTATCGAGGGAGACTTGGTTTATTAGCGTACAGTCCTGGGCCGATGGAGAGCATTAGAGAAAACATAAGTAGCTAATGTTATGTTGCATATTAATTCTAAAGCACATAAAAGCCTGGTTGTCTGATTTGTTTTGTTTCTCTAGTTAAGGGAGGCAGTTTCGAATATAGACTCCAAGTCCGTGTATATGTCTGTCTCTGCTTCGTTTGGATTCTCTTTGTCACTCCCAAAAGCAAATAAGTTTTCACAGGAACGTGTTAACTCAAAGTATTTTCACTAAATGAAAATCCTTTCAAACCCCAAAAATCTATGTCAAAGTAATAATCTGATGCGAGCTTAGAAACTCGTATAAAACAAACAGCTAAAAGTTAGAGATAGAGAGATAGAGAAAGAAAGAGAGAGAGGGTGGATGACACTTACCGTCCGTACCTCGAACAGGAACACCAGAAACGTACGCTCAACACTCCCTCCCCCATATCTTTGTCCGTAGTTGACGACTAACATACAAAACTTCTTTATCTTGCATACATATTCTTACACACCAGCGAGAATAAGGGGAATAAAAACAAATTGCTACTCAAAGCTTTACACACACTAACACGAACAAGATAAACTAACATGCATACATGGTGTCATGCTGCCAAATACTCACATCTATTATATCCGTTGTGTTCGATAAAGAGCAAACAGAAGAGAAAAAAATGTAGTCCTATTCTCAGATCTCGTAACCTCAGTAGATCCAGATCAGGGTCAGATGTTTGAACAATATTTTGAGACTTGTCCTTTGTTTCAAGGGGCATAACTCTGGATTATGTGAAGCTAGAATATTCTCAAGTGTTTCTGCTTCCTTTTTCTGAAGTTTCTCTCTTGTGCAAACAATTATTATTAGATGTTTTTCGTTTTTATTATGTTGTCTTTCTAATGGATTCTTTTACTGTTTTATTCAAAACTCTAAACAAATCACATCACCACTTGGATGTAAAGGGTTACTATTTGGGACCATTTTTACAGGGATTAAGGATTTAAGGAGTTGATCAGCGAGATGTCTGTTCACACTACACTTGGACATCAGTCAGGGAAGCAGGTACTTGGGAGGGAATTCCAAAGTCTAGGAGTTTAAGGAAAGAAACTAATAGAATAGATAGATTTTTAGCATTTAAAAATCTCTACAGTGTAGTAGTGAGATTATTCTGCTTGTTGGATTAGTCGAAGGTATTTAACATTGAAGGGGGTAAAAGTGCTTCCCATTCGTCGGGGCATATTCCATTAAAATATTTGTAAGACACAGGGATACAACATTTCAGCGATGGAACAGAGGTTGGAATTTGGTTGATAGTGTGCGGACTATTAGATTTGAGACTCTTTTTTGGACTCCGTCTAAGAACAAGGAACTAGTGACGGATGCATCAGTTCAAATGTGGCAGTAATACTCCATGCATGGGTGAACGGTGGCCTTGTAGAGATATAGGATACTCTCAGGTGTGAGAAATTTTCAAGTATGATAGAGAGAGCTCATCTTTGCAGCAACCCTGGCAACATTCTTAATGTATTTGTTCCAATCAATGTTATCTGTAAGTGTTTAAACAAAGAGCTTTCGAGTAGTGTAATATTAGTCATGGCAATAAGTTGCTGAGAAGGTTTCTTGTAATTCTTAAGAGAAAGAAGTTTAGTCTTAGCAGCAGTGAGTGTTATTATCAATTTACAGCCTAATTCCACTATAGATTGGAGGTTTCCACTATTGCCTTGAATATGTGTTTATTGGTTTTCCCCTCGTGTCTGTTATAGAGCGTGGTGTCATCAGCAAATATATCCATCTCGGAGACAATTTTATCAGGGAGGTCGTTTATGAATATTAGGGATAGCAAAGGTCCAAATCGACCTTTGTGGCACACCCGTATTTATGTCATGTTGTTTTGGCGTACAAGGACAATGCTGATTTTTCTCTTGTCAGAGAAGGGTTTGATTATGTTAAGATTCTTCCAGTAAGACCATATGATTTAATTTTCATGAAAAAAAACCTTCATGCCAAACCGTGTCTTATCCTGTGGATAATGTATACGGTCGGAAATTACAATTAGGATGTCTGCAGTAGAACGAGCTTGTCTAATTCCATATTGTCGGTCGAAAAGAAGTCCAGTGTCTATGAGGATTAATCTTTGTTTTCTTTTTTTTTTTTTTTTTTTTTTTGTTCTGTAAAAGCAAGCGACTGTTATTATAATGGATACATGGACAGATATCAAGGAACAAAATCGGTGACCAAGGAATCACAAGTTTGTAAAGACTATTGCCGGTCATATGGGTATCCTTACTTATGGTGCTATACTGCCAATAACTATGGCAAGTGCAGTTTGAATAATTGTGGTAAGTAAAATGATCAATATATACTTAATAAAAAACATTCTAAAAGAAAGTTCTTTTGAAATTTTGATTTTGATTTCAAATTATGTATTTTCAAATAAATTTTCATTGTAATACCTTTACTTTATATATCATTTTAAAGAGTGTTTTTCGCTCTAATTGTTTAAATTACAATCGTTTTAAAACAATTATGCCTTCTTTTCAGAACATTGAATATAAGATGGAAAAAAAGCAAATCTGCACAATTTTTCTATTTCGATTCAAGCTAGGCTGCAAAGTTGTTAAAAGGACTCGCAATGTCGGCGAAGCGTTTGCCCCAGAAACGACTACTGAACGCACAGCACAATGTTGGTTTAAGAAATTTCAAGGCGGCAACAAGAGACTTGAAGATGATGAACATAGTGATTGGACATCGGATATTGACAACGATCAATTAAGAGCTTTACTTGAAGCCAATCCATGCACAACTGTTCAAGAACTTGCTTCTAAATTAGATGTAACGTATACAATGATTTCCAACCACTTGAGAGAAATTTGAAAAGACAAAAAAACTTGATACATGCGTGCTTTACAAATTGAACGACAAGCAAAAGAAACACCGTTATGAAGTGTCATCTTCCCTTCTTTTACACAACAAGAACGACCCGTTTATCGATCGGGTTGTGACTTGTAATGAAAAGTGTTTTTTTTTACAACAACTGACGACGCTCAGCTCAGTGGTTAGACACTTAGTGGTCAGACGCTCTATGACACTTCCCGAAGCCAAAGTTGCATCAAAAGAATGCCATGCTGACTGTTTGGTGGTTTGCGACCAATCTCATCCATTACAGTTTTTTGAATGCAGGCGAAACCATTACGGCGGGGAAGTACCGTCAACAAATGGATGGAATGCAGCAGAAACTTCAACAACAACACCCAGTATTAGTCAACAGAAAAGGCCCAATTTTCCTCCACGACAATGACCGATCACATGTTGCTAACCCAAACCTGCAAAAGTTGAACGAATTGGGCTATAAAATTCTACCTCATCTGCCATACTCTCCAGACCTCTCACCTACAGACTATCACTTTTTCAAGCATCTCAACAACTTGCTGCATGAAAAATTCTTTAAAAGCCTAAGCGATATCAAAAACGCCTTCAGCGACTTCATCACCGCCAGAATGCAAGATTTTTACGTTACTGGCATGAATACATTCGTTTTGCATTGGCAAAAGTATGTTGATTCTGATGGTGCTTATTTTGATCAAGAAAATTTTGTTTGAACCAAGATATGTTCATCTGAATTTAAAAGTTAAAAACTACAAGAACTTTCTTGTTAACCTGATACTTATTGTTTTTTATGCATCACATATCAAGTCTAAAAGCCACTCGAGAATAAATGTGAATGAGCTGAATATATTATCAGTTGAATGAAGAATAGTATGAGAGAATTGAAAATGAATAGTATGAACAGTTAGGCTGGCCAAGCGCTCCCAACCTGGAAGCCCCTAAGGGCCTGATGTTATGATGTTAACTAGCCTGTGTTAATGGGGGATCTGTGACTTTACTTGTCTGGTCAGGCATCGTTCACTGCTTGTAGTGAGTCACCTCAAGTTAGTATCGGTTGTAAACTGATGCAAATGATCAATAGTTATTGTCTATAAAACGGAGTTCTGTTTTTTTGTGGTGAGGACTTTTCATTTGCACCAAGCTGACTGGACCAGCAGAGGGATTAATGAACCCAGAGACTACACAGGAGAGCAGATGATTGGATCGAGAGGCGAAGCGCCTCACCATGGAATATGATGCGGTGAAGACGATTATGGGCCACCTTGTGACGGGACAATGTACGATCGAAAAAAGCACCTGTCATATATACTCCTTCACCAACCTCCTGAAAGGTTGTTGGATAGCGCTGAATATACCATATAGAGCTGCACTGCTTACAGTTCAGGGTACTCCTAACCATTTCCGGTAGGAGACCACTTGCTTTTCTCTTCGATGTCTCCACGGTCGAGAGGGGAACGCTATAAGTTTGGAGGAGCCACTTGCTTTTCTCTTCCGTCTCCACAGTCGAGAGGGGAACGCTATAAGTTTGGAAGAGCCATAATATTCACAGATGCATGCAATAGTGATATAGCCAACCTTTAAAATGTTCTGGCAATCCTGACTTGTTTATTTTTGCAAGCCATGTATAAAAATTGCTGCGTGTGGTTTCAGTGGCTACCGTGTCTTTCAGGGTAATGTAGAAGGACTTCCTTAAGCTTTTTACTGGATTATCATCCAAAGTCGAAATAGTCTTTCCTTCTATTGTAAATACATGTTTTCTAACACTTCCTTTTTATCACCACGAATCTTCTGGTTATTTTTACCCACTCCATTTGTCTCTCTAAACCCAGCACTATCCATTTGCATCCTTTTACAGAGTGCGTAGTGGCCATGAGATCGTCCATGTAAGCCTGGCTAGATGTTTTTTTTTTTACATGGAGATCACCACATCAAGGCCCGGAAGCCACTCAAGGATAAGGGTTATTGCATGTACAGTAATCAATGGGATAGTATCGTAGTAATCATTAGTATGGAGATTTGATAGAGAGTCTTACTTAAGGGGGCGGTTTGTCAGGAGTTTGTTTATGTTGGACTTGAAGACGTCCAAGTTGTAGTCAGGTGGGAAACAGACAAACGGAATAGAGTTCCACGGTCGTGCACTTCTAAGAAAGAAGCTCTGCTTATGGAATCTACGTTTGGATTTAGGCACAGATACAGAGTGGGGAAAATTAATGACAGTAGTTTCAGCTAGACGGGTGCTTTTCACGAAAGATTGGCGAGGGGGGACCAGAGATTGGAGGTCAGACGAGCACTTGCCATAGAAATAACGATAAAACAAAGACAGGCTTGCAACATCTCTTCTGTGGGAGAGAGGCTGCAGGGAAGAGAAAAGAGCATTTCCCACTAAGCCACAAAGTCTATTTTGTAGACTTCGTGGCTTGAAGATGGTTGGCGAACAATGAACATGCAGCTATGGCTTACTACTTTAATAAACTCTATGAGCATATTTATTGCGAGAACAAACAGTGTAGCTGAAAGAGAGTCTGCCAGTCTGATGTTACAAGGTCTGATGAAACTCTTAAGTGAAATTGATTATAATAATCCATGGTGAGTTCCCATGTTCTACTTGGTACAAAATGCCTAATTAAGGTTTCTTCAATGAGTTTATGTGGGATTGAATCGTAGGCGTTAGCCAGGTTCAACCAAACGATTACAAGGTCTCCCTTTTTTCTAGCATCCCTTATAAGTTAAGATAAGACCCAAATGTGTTCAACACAATTCTACCTTTCTGGGTCAAAGTATCTAAACTCCCTTTGCATATCTTCATTGGTTTGGTAGTTTCCATCTCTGGCATATTACTTTGTAAACAGAGTAGTGCACGTTATTCGGCCCTGGAGACAAAGCAGTTCAAGCAGCTATTACAATCTGTTTCACTTTGTGCAAGGTTGGAGTCCTGGAATTGAAAACAATTTCGGGAGGATTGGGATAAATAAGGTGATCATTCCTCATCCCTACTTGGATCATCAAAAAAGCTCTTCAAGATAGTATCCATCTTCTCTTTTGTGCAAGCCAGACTATTGCTTCTCTTGTCCTTCCAGCAGGTTTTTTCCAAAGCCAAATAGGTTGGAAATAAACAAGGTTCTCTTCATAGCCTGATCCTTTCTCCGACGACGGTATCCTTCTGCTCGATGCATTTTTATTAGTTTTTGTCTTTAAATGTTGCACAATTCAGAAATGGCCAGGCGTTCCTCTGGGCTGGAAGTTTCTGTAAAGATCTTAATTCCTTTCTTACATGTTTTATCTCTTCATCCCGCCTGTCCCGAGTGTATACTTTATTTGTGGGGTTCTCTTTTTACCAAATCTCTCTGACGCATAGCTGATAATTTATTTACTCACGATTTGGAGTTGTCAGTCTATATTGCCTGCAGATGTTGCTTCAAATATGTTATATGTCTTCATCAAATTCGTACCAATCTTTTGTGTTTACTGGAGGTCATTTTATCTTGTGGAAAGTTACTTTGCGCGACAAATTCTGAGTTGACACTAAGTGATTCTGGGTGCTATGGTTTGTTACCGAGACCTGCTCCACTTCCATCTCACTGAGTATTAGATGTGTTCTTTATCTTTGCTGTACATTTCATTTTTGCCTGGTGTATTCTTAGGCCATGAAGATTCTTGCATATTTTTCCGCAATAGTAAGTAGTATCAGAAGTCGAGTGGGCATTTGCAGAGGTTGTATCATTATTATCTCTCCTAGTGGAGATATCATCCTCTCTCTCTCTCTCTCTCTCTCTCTCTCTCTCTCTCTCTCTCTCGGGATCTCCAGGGGGTATGTTTTCCTGGATTTCTTAATGGCATATTTAAGGAGTCTCTAACTGTAAAGTAAAGAGATGTGTCTTTGGGAGAGCAAACATAAAATACATTTGTGTGAAATTTCATAAAAATGGACCCACCCGTTTAGGAGTCCATAGGGAACGAACACACGCACGCACGCACACACATAAAGTTCCTATTATATAATAATAAAGTCTTAACTCTTATACAAAAAGAGAATCGTGCCAGAAGTGATATTTTGAAAGTGAAATTTAATTATTAGAGTCGTTATCATAATGCCCGTTTAAAGAAAAGAAAAAAAAAATGTTTCATCCAGTGACAGTGGGTTCAGGTGAAACATGAACAAATTCCGCGGAATCTTTCACGTTTTTTTCTAATGGCCTGGACTATCAAGAGTACTTTTATCGTGACGCCATCACTAGATGGGTTGCCTACCACGGCTTAAGAGAGGCCCATCTACCCTCAAGAGAAGGATAAACTGTGCCAGTTTCTCAATCTGGTATTTTTACCTCACAGTAAATACAGCACCTCGCATTCCCGAATGGTTACCCATCTGGTACTGGCCAGGCTCAACGTTACTTAACTTCGGTGATCTGGCGAGAACCAGTGTGTCAACGTGATTATGCTGTATATATTAATTAATGCATATTTACTCTAGATCCAGCTGACATTTTGTATGGACCTTTGTTATGATAAAATGCAACTAAGTATTATGGTGTAGGGGACTAAAAATTAGAGGACACTGGGGAGGAGTAATCTGCCCCTGCTCTAAGGCTGGTTGGTTTTTTCCTTTGGTCACGGGCAGACGTGTTGCCTTTTCCCTCTCAAGAAGAGGAGAACCTTCGTTCCACCACGAGGTGAGCTCTGAGAACTTTTTCCACCAGTCGGTGAGTCTTATCGAACTGTCGCTATTGTATTGTGTTTTATTGTTGTTTAAATGTTTGTCAGTGTATAATAAATGTGTAAACGTAATTGGACAATTGTGTTTATTCATGTATTTTTTGTTTAGTTAAAACTAACAATGGTATTCGTTTGATGCACAGTTAAGGATTAGTAGGGATTAAGAAGACTTGATAGTATTCGATGTAAACAACACAAATTTAACTATATTCAACCATCAAGTTAGTATAAACACCCATTCTTAAGTCAACAGTCTAAAACTTTTGCTCGTTTTTAATGGCCTAAAAGGTCTAATTGAATTTATAGTGTCTTTGTTTATCCTGCATGTTTATTTTTGTGCTTTTTTTCTGTTTATTAATTAATTTATTATATAGATTGTCCTCCTGGTCTTTATGATAAAAGTTGCACAGAACAATGCCATTGCAAAAATGCTTCGGAAGTTTGCGGACTTCATACAGGTCACTGCATTAGCAGCTGCAGCCCAGGTTGGACTGGACTATACTGCAACAAAGGTGAGTATTGCAGAGAATGCTTCTTAGTCAAGAATTCTGAAATGAATTTTCAAATTATATTTTAGATAGGCAGAATTAATTATATGGTGATGCATAGTGTTTTAAGTATCACTAAAAGGGACCGTGTATCAGCATTGCCCCGTGGAAAGATGGCACAAAGCCATAACAGATTCGTTGGAAGAACCCACTCCATCTAAAACAAACTAAACTATAATTATCTAGCACATTATAGTAGACTGAGCAAAGCGGTAATTAAAGAATATTTAAGAAAACATATTTTCATCAATCCTGAAACCATTGCTTCTGGTGTTTTTGCAATGAAGAAAAAATCCTTATAGACTGAGGTAATTTCGTTTTCTTTTTGTTTTATTTTATTAAGTGTTCAATAAGTTAAGCAATAAAGCTCTGTTAATAAAAAGAAATGTATGAAAGCCCGAAAATTAATCCTAAAACCATTGGTTCCCACGTTAAGGAAAAACCTTTATAGACTGAGGTATTCTTGTTATGTTTTACGAAGTGGTCATTAAGTTAAGAAACGGGACCCCGATAATAAAAAGAAATTTTAGAAAGCACACTAAATAAACCAAAAAAACACGGTTCTTGTGTGTGTGTGTGTGTGTGTGTGTGTGTGTGTGTGTGTGTGTGTGTGTGTGTGTGTGTGTGTGTTTTCAAGGAAGTAGAGATCCTTGTAGACTGAGTTATTGTTGTTTAGTTTTTACGAAGTGGGTGTTAAGAAATCGAAATGAAGCCCTGGAAAAAAAAAAAAAGAAATCTTTGAAATTAAGCAAGCTTAAAACAACGGTTCTGGTGGTGGTAAAGGAGAAAGTCTTCTAGACTGAGCTTTATTTATTTTGTTTTTATGAAGTGATAGTTAAGTTCCGGTAATTAAAAGAAATCTTAGAAAGCATGTTAAGCAAACCTAAAACCACGGTTCTGATGGTTTTCGATGAAGCCGAAATCCTTCTAGACAGAGGTTTATGTGTTTTGTTTTTATGAAGCAGTCGTTAAATGAGGCCCTGGCAATAAAAGAAAATCTTCGAAAGTGCGTTAAGCAAGCCTAAAACGATGGTTATAGCGTTTTTCAATGAAAGAGTAATCCGTCTAGATTGAGGTATTTGATGCGTTGTTTTGTTTTTTGTTTTTTTGTTGTTTGTTTGTTTGTTTGTTTGTTTTTTTGTTTTGTTTTTGTTTTGTTTTGTTTTTTTTGTTTTTTGTTTTGTTTTTTTATAGGAGTGATCGTTAAGAAATGAAAACCCGGTATGAAAACAACAGGCAAAGATGATTAATGTTTTATTCGGGAATAACAACAGATGAAAGCACTGCAAAAAGAAAAACGTGAAACTACTGAACCGGAATTGGAAACAGCAATTTATTAAAAATGCTGAAATTATTGAAAGCTACAAACGAAACTTGTTGCGGACCAGGATATAATAATCCTAACTCGCTACAAAAGAAAATAATGAAATGAATGGAAGGAAGGGGAAAAAAACTCAATTGCTGAATAAAATAAACATGTCGTTTATTTTCTGTTGAAAATAAATGGTTTAGGTGGAATACGTGTTCAGTTCAGTCGTTGACGACTACGCGCGTGGAAAAAGAGGAATAAAGTAGGGGAAAAAGAAATGGCAGTCCAGCATGTAGAAAAAGAAAGAGAGAGAGGGTAGACCTCAGTAAAGCGGTGTGTGCATGGTAGCAGTCGGCCACGTAGAAGTGTATTCAGACCACAAGCTGTGGACGCGAACTTGTCTGGTTGACGAACCAAGGCAAAAGGGAAGAAAGAGGAAGTTGAACGTTGTTGTTGACTTTTATACCGGGGTCAGTGTTCTGACTGCGCATGTCTCGATTTAACTTAAAAGGAAGTGACGTCGCCAATGTGTGCATGTTTGCGCGCGCGAGCGTGCATGTGTATGTACGTGGATGTGTATATACGTGCGTATGTGTGCGTATGTGCGTGCGTACATGTGGGTGTGTGTATGTGAGGAAAAAAACTTGAAAATGTTTGAACAAACTAAATAAACGGAAATATTTTTTGCAGCATTCGTTGCATGTTCTGTTCATTTGTTGATTTCTTGTTGATTGTTGATAATGTACGCTTATAAAAATTAAATCTTAAAAATGAGTGTTGCAAATATGTGCAAAGAATCAAATGTAGTATTTTAGCGTTTTGTTATTAATTTAGAAAGAAGGGAAACCATGTTTTATTTTGTTATTTATCTCGTTTCATTAAGTTCCGGTTTGTCAACGTTCATAACTTTAATCATCAATGCGCCTTCCCCGTTACCACTGCAATAAATAAAAATGGAAAAAAGTACCCCCCTCTGTCTGTCTGTCTGTCTGTCTGTCTGTCTCTCTCTCTCTCTCTCTCTCTCTCTCTCTCTCTTGTCGGAATTTATCTTGCTTCCAGATAAATTCGACGCTAAAGTAACTAGGCTGAAAAAAAAGCATGAAACAAAAGTGGGGAGGGGGTAAAGAATGAAATAGAAATGTCTTGATTTGAAATGAAGAAGAAACCTTATTTACAATAAGTTGCAAATTTCCCTTTGCGGGCATTAAACTTAAACGCCAACGTAACATATGAAAAAAGTAACATGTAATGAAAAAATAACAACACTACTGGTTCTTATAAAGAAGTTGTGTGTATCCATTAACGAATACAACAAGAATATACAAAATAGTAGTATCTCCTAATCACACTCGCATATGAAATTAATTTTAGGAGCGTACTCACAATTGAAAGCCTTCAGGCACGTGCCTTTTTTTTTCTTTTTTTTTTGTTTAAAGTTCTTTTAGAATTTTTCTTCCTTACATGAAAACCGTAGACACACATGTATTACAGGAGCAAGACCTCGTCGCTTGTCCGGATAGGAAATTCCATAATACCTTGTCACGTAAAAGGTATTTTCTTTAAATTCCACTCCTTGTAAAATAAATACGTGCAGAACCGTAGTCACGTAAGTAGTTTCCAGAAGCCTGTCTCGTCACAACCGGGTATTAATTTCTTGCCGGGTTTACTTCTTTGAAGGAGGGCTCGTCAAAATTCCATTTTCAGCGCCGGGCAATGAAAACGTTCACTCTCCACGACAGCAGAATTTCAAAAGAGAACGAAATACGCGCTGATCTCGTGACGTCATTACAGAGCTAGCATTTCTCTTTTCTCCAAATTAAAGAGAGTTTCGTACAAACCGAAAATATACGAAACTAAAAATCATAATGGATACAAAATACAAAAAATCATATATAAGACCCAGATAAACAATAATAAATGTAAACAGGGGGGATGCACCATTATTGGTACAAAAAAAAATCCAACACTCTCTCTAAGAATGTCAACAAAATGTAATTATAGATGGAGAGTGCATGAAAGAAGGAATTAAACGCTATATACCTTTTGTTGAAGATTGTATTAGATTAAGTATTAGAAATCAAGGCATCGCATAAAAAGAAGAAAACGTCTGAATCTGTGTTGTTTGGATTTATGACGCCATCTTGTTTAATACGTGGAAGTTGTTGTTAACCGCTCTTAGAATACCTTATTCTGATATGCCTTTATTCTGATCAACGTATTTGAACAGCCGATGAAATTGCCGAAAAGTTGTGCGGGGAGTGAACTTTATTTTAAGCTTTAAAGACGAATGAAAATAATGTTGAATATATTAGAATGAAAACGAAGCACGAAGGGCGCTGTGACTAATCTAGATAAGTTCCCGGTTACGCTTGAAAGGAGAAAATATTTAGCGTGTAAAAATTGTGCTACCAGCCGTAACTATACTTAGTTTAGAATGTGACTCTTCAATGAATTAATATAAAATTTATGATAACAGATGAAAGCAACTGCAAATATGAGTAAAACCTACACAAGATAGTGGCTAGTAGTGTGACTATATCGAATTTATATGTTGTGGTTATGTTTGCCAAGCTATAATGCTTTTTTTCCGAAGGGGAATAATTTTTCTTATTTGATATAATGATTGTAAAAGAAAAATGAAGGAATAAAAAAAAGAAGGGGGAATAAATGGAGGGAATGATAATCTTATTGATTAAAACAATGTGGCATCACTAAAACTTTGTTACATAGTATACGTTTATTCAATAACATCGAGCAGTGTCGTTCCTCAGGTGAAATTGTATTAAACGCCACAACCTGTTTGTCACTAGATTTTTATCAAGTTGTAATTTTTTCCAGCATTGTTTGCAACACTGAACTTGAGAACAAGTTGCTCACCACCAAAACTTCGTTATGTGGTATAATTTTCCTCAACAGCAACGTTTCCAATACTGAACTTGGAAACAATGTGCTCGCCACTGAAACTTAGTTATGTCCAATACGTTTCCTCAACAGCACTGTTTTAGATACAGAACTCGAAAATAATTTGCTTACCGCCGGAACTTGGTCATGTGGTATACTTTTCTTTATACCTCCATTTGCATGACGACGACCACGACGACGACGACGACGACGACGACGACGACGACGACGACGACGACGACGACGGGGTAACTAGGTTAAACGTAAGAAACTGTAGAGATAACTAGCATAAACAAAAGGACAAGTGAATGTAAATAAAACAAAACTAAAAATAAACAAAACATATATTTTATATCTCAGATTATTTTTTTTAGATGATGTTTAACGTTTGGATTATTTGGACTATCATTCTCATCTTTCTTATCAATCATAGAACGTTTTGGCTAATGTAAGCCCCATCCTTAGCTTTTCGAACTTTGAACCTTTTATGTCACTCTCAGTAATTTATACAGAATTTCAAACTCAGCCTTTTATTTAATCGACAAAAGTAGAGTGTTCTTATTCCGTCAGCCATGTAGAAGTGTTAATTAATTAATATATTATTCTTAGTAATATCTCTTGTAGTAAAGATGGAATCTTCAATCTTCAGAAAACTGTTACTTCATTGTTAATTGACATCTTTGCCTGTTGCGCCACCTGTTTATCCGGATTAAATAAAAATTTTGTTTCGATTCTTGAATTTTAGTTGTAAAAAGAATAATAATACTTCAAGTCAGCTGCTGTTGCTGAGCATTATTCATTCATTTAGAATGAATCCGATGATTATTGTTGAGATCTGTTTCCCCGATATCTTTCTAGTCAAAATTCTTTCTAAGAAAAACAATGGGTACTTGCACGAGAGTCCATGTGTAGTTTATCAACATTCCTAAGCGAAAGTGTTTCTGTAGAAATATCTGGATTCGAACTTGGTACACCCAGATTGTTAGACTGCATGGATAAGTCACCATCATCCCCCACCCCACTGTCTATGTTTTGCATGATGTAGCTATGCGAACATATTAATACACATAGCAACATAATCAAATATATTTTGGCGTAGTAGATGAAGTACTTGGTAAAATTCAGTTGTAAGTTGTTCAGTTGTTTAAACGTTGTCTTAAGGAGAATAGTTTCCCATCTCCCTGGAAAATTTCATCAGTATGCTCTGTATTTAAGAATTCAGGTGATCGCTCATCCCCCTCTCAGTACAGGCCAATAAGTCTCCTGTGCGTCATGAGTAAGTTGCTGGAATCTGTGTTAAATACAAGAAGTAATCAACCATCTCAACAAAAATAACCTTCTTAGTGACACTCAATATGGTTTCCGTTCTGCTAGATCTGTAGTAGATGTGCTGACAGTTATATCTCATAGGATTAGCAAATCTCTCGACGGAGGCAACCTTTCTAGGGCAATTGCTCTTGACATATCTAAGGCCTTTGATAGGGTATGGCATAAAGGTTTACTTCATAAGATCTCTAGCTATGGTATAGCTGGAAATGTCTTCTCAATTATTAAATCATTTCTTTCTGATAGGTTTATAAGAGTAGTAGTTGAGGGGCAAAAATCAGAAGCTCACAGTATTAATGCCGGTGTCCCTCAGGGGTCCATCCTGGGCCCAACTCTCTTCCTGATCTACATTAATGATCTTCCAAATCACATCCTTACATCATTTGTAGACATTTATGCTGACGACACTACCATTTATGGTAGCACATCTAAGACAGTAAACGACCAAGTTCTCTCCGATTCTCTCTCCTCTGATCTTGAGCACGTAGTACAATGAGGAAAGGAGTGCCTGGTTACTTTTAATGCATCTAAAACCAAGCTGCTCTCTTTACATCATCAACATTCTGATCCACATCTGGCATCAATTGAAATGAATGGCTCTCGTCTTCAGGAGGCCTAAAGTTTTGACAAGCTTCTGGGCTTGAGCATTACTCCTGATCTTAAATGGAACACGTACATCAAATCTGTTGCTAAGGCCGTTGGAAAAATGGTGGGATCTTTCTATCGATCCGGTAGATATCTCACTGCTGATGCAATTCTCTATCTATATAAGAGCCAGGTACGTCCAAGGATGGAATACTGTTGCCACATCTGAGCAGGAGCTGCTAGAAAAGATTTGTCCTGCCTTGATAGAGTTCAAAATAGACTTTGTAGCCTTGTAGGAGATGTCCTTTTCTCTTCCTTGCAACCTCTATCTCACAGAAGAGATGTTGCGAGTTTGTCTCTGATGTATCGTTATTTTCATGGAAGGTGTTCAACTGAGCTTCAGTCTATGGTTCCCCCCCGCCAAACTTTCACAAGAAACACTCGTCTAGCTGTAAACACTATCAATAATTCCCCCCACTCTTTATCTGTGCCTAAACCTAAACGTAGATTCCATGAACAAAGCTTCTTTCTTAGAACTGCACGCCTGTGAAATTGTCTTCCATTTTCCTGCTTTCTGGCTGACTACAATATGGTTGTGTTCAAGTCTAACATAAATAAGTTCTTGATGAGCCATTCCATATAAGTTATCAAATTTACCGAATTTTCATTACTATATTGTCCAATTTCTACTGTAAGCACTCTACCAACTGAGCAAATGCGCAGCACACAAGAAAGTCTTATTAACTATCATAGATCAAGCAAACCGCAAGGAAATCCGACAGTGGAATACACCTACCTTCATCTCGAACAAGGGATGTGATCATCGCAATCAGCCTTAACCCAAATCGATGTCTCACTAGTAGGAATTTATACTCGCTAGGGATGTCATCACAACAAGCCTATCCTAATGAGCAATAAGTATTTTCAGAATGTGTCAGAGAATATATAATTATTTCCACTGCCAGGCAACAATCGTTTGCTCAGTTGGTAGAGGACTTGCCTCGCATGCAAGAGGCTTGGGTTTCGAATCCTGAGTTCGGATGTGTCTAACTGATGAGCCCAAATGAGGGCAAAACTCGAGTCTTGGACTTCCAGTTTGTTGGCTTTTGTGGCTCTTGCTGGCTGCAATGTTGTCTTCAGCCAATACTCATCTCTTAGAGATAAGTATTGGCTGAAGAGAGCTTGATATGGATATCTAAAATGGTCCTAATTATCGGGCTTGAAACCGACGGTACCAATGACTTATCTCATCTAACGACTTTCTGTACACAAAATACAACATATATATATATATATATATATATATATATATATATATATATATATATATATATATATATACTGTGTAAGCAAAATCAAGACTTCAAAACAAGGTGTTGATGGTAACAAAAAGTGTATTTCATTTTACGTTACAATTGTTTCCATGTCCAGTTCGACAATTTCAAGCATTATATCGTTTGAAAATGTTCAAAATCCAGCCTTTCTACAGACTTTATGAATAAACACACTTTTGGCATGAATAAACACACTTTTGGCAATGGAGCATTTTTTGAAGACAAAGAAGAAAGGGGTAAAATCCCTAATGGGAAAAGCATGTGAGAAACATTTACCTTTGCTGTGGTTACGGAAAAGCCCATTTAAATATTAGTATATTGCCTGATTTTCATATCCTTATTTAAGAACAGAGTCATGGAAAGTTTCTACAGAGAACCCTAAGCCACTTAAAAAAAAAAAACATTTTTATATATCCCATTCGTTGGGTTCTTAAATTAGATCTTGCTATTTCTTTATTTCCCAATAATTAATTTTTATACAAAGATTTTTTTAAAATATTTTTTCTATGTTTATATTATGGCTGTAACAACGTTGCAAAAACGTTACGGTTAGTTTTAGTTTCGTATTAGTGGCAAGTAATGTTTATAGATTATCGTTATATTAGTACCCGGATTTAAGACCATTTTAGGTTTAAAGTTCAATTGAATATGAGAATAAATAAAATGGGTCTATTAAATATATATAAATCCTTGTACAACAAATGAGAGCTAGAAAAAAAAACAAAGATCAATAAGACACACAGTATATTAATGCTCAATTATGAAATTTGATAATTTTGTAGCTTACTCCTTAAGTCAACCATTTTTGGCTTAAAACTCATTGGTATATGAAAATTTACTGAATTTCACGAACTCAGTATATTGCATATATATATATATATATATATATATATATATATATATATGCTAGCAGGGAGACACAACGTTGCCCAGAACTGAATAAGGATCAACAAATGGTCCTGGTCCATAATTGCAATACTTTTATTTTCATTGAAATTGGTGAAATCGCCCATTTTTCGATCAAATCGATTGCTTGCTTACTCTAGTCGGTGGCCCACCGTGGTGCACCAGGAGTAAGATTCTTATACCTTCCCGTAATGACTTAATATACAATACATTGCAATTTATTGCACTGTAGAGTGCCTACTGTTGATTTTATAAAATTATTTTTATATAAAGGCTTGAATCGAAGTTTAAAATGCAAAAGTTAAGTATCACGGTTCAGTTGTGCTCTAAATAGAAACATTCATTTGGAATGCATCCTTGTGTTATAAAAGTACCAACTGTTGATTTTGTATGCCGGGCCCTTCGACTTGTGCGGTGATAAAACTTCTCAAATGTACATGTGATGTTAGCCTGTGTAAGATCTGAACTAAATAATTCTCACTTATATTGTTCTATTTTTCAGAATGTGAAATTGGTACGTTTGGTGCCAATTGTGAAAAGAAATGCCACTGTGAACAAGCCACACAATGCCGTCGTACAGACGGACATTGTGTTTTGGGTGGATGTTCGGCAGGCTACATCGGTGAGAGTTGCCAGAAAGGTCAGAAATGTTATTTTCTATTTACATAAGCATGTGCGAATTTGTTGTTTTTAGATAAGATGAGTGGTTGGTAAAATATCTGTAATCTCAAAGCAGGATGCTAAATCAATCCAGTAAGCTCTTATATGTGAAGAGATTTAGTCAAATATCTAAAACTTTAAATATTACTTTTCTAAAATGAAAATTGATGAGTCTGAAGAAGGAACGTCGATATCGTACAAAAAAAAAACAATATCGCAGAGCTGCTTCCTACTGACTATAACATAGTCGTTTTCAAGTCCCATGTAAACAAGTTTTTGTTGAGCCGGCTTAAACAATTAAATCCTACTCAAGTTTCACCATTACCAATCATCATGATGTTGTCTCACCAGTCACCTAACACTCATTAACTTTTATTCTCGAATGGACTTTGGGCCTTGATAAATGGTGACTCTCTTGTAAAAACAAAAAGGACAAAGTCTATCCATGCAAAATTAATTTATGCTTATTGAAAACTTGTTAAGGCAATCAGAAATAAAGAGTTGGTAATGAATGAGGTTTTGCAATAATGATGGAAAGATTCTAATATTTTCCCCGATTCTGATACAATTACCGATTCTATTCTAAACATCCGAATTCCAATGCAATTACCAATTCTGATTCCGATTCTTTTAAATTTATTAATATGGAGTTGTTGGGGGGGGGTTAGGGGATGGGGTCGAATTATTGCAAAATCCATGAAATATAAGCATATATATTCCGAAACTTACAAATACATTTGTGGGATGATCTATAGATGTTAATTTCTCTGGTAGTTTAAAATCAATAAATATTTATTTCATCAATAATACGAGTCAAGTAAAATTAAGTTCTACGCAAAAACAAACACATAAAATCAATAAAAGAAATCGTTTTTCGCATCGAAAAATAGGCACAATTCTTTTTGATTCCGATACCCCCTAAAATTCCAATTTTTCTGATTTCCAATTCCAAATTCGATTCCGGTTAATCATCCCAACCCTAGTTTAGAATATTCAAGCGACAAGAAAGAATTGTTTTTCATGTGAGATGAATTTTAATATCATCCTTCTTTTGCAACATATGCCTGACGAATTCTCACAAGAATGAAACGCAGAATATTCTGTGTAGCATTTTGTATAAATAAAGCAGGCATTGTAGATGTGTGTGTGTGTATATTAACGTGTCTTTGTATTTTTATTTTTATTACACTTTCACTCCAAACAAGGCACGATGTAGGGGGCTACTATCAGAGGCATAAGTTGCAGGGATATTATGTAAGAAGTTGAGCAGCAAGATGGCTGTTCACATTACACTTGAACGTCTGCATGTCAGTACAGTTGGAGAAGCAGGAGCCTGAAAGAGAATTCCAGAGTCTAGAAGTTCTGGAGAAAAAACTATTAGAGTAGAAGGTTTTCTTACATATGGGATCTCTACTGTGTAGGGGTGAGACTTTGCTGCTTATCGGGTTTGATGGGGGGGGTATTTATGTCAAGGAGGGGAGGGCAAGAGCTTGTAGTTCATCAGAGCATCCACCATTAAAATGCTTGTAGAACAGACAGAGCGATGCAACATTCCGTCAGTGGGACAGGTTGAAGCTTGGATGACAGTTCAGGACCTATTAAGTTGATGACTCTCTTTTGAACCCTGTCCAAGAGTAAAAGTTTAGTAGCAGATGCACCACCCCAAATGTGACAACAATACTCCATATATGGGCGAATGGTGGATTTGTAGAGGTACAGGATACTTTAAGGTGTAAGTAACTTTCTAGCATGGTGGAGAGCCCGCCTTCTTTGCCTTGAAAATGCTCTCAATGCATCTACTTCAACTCATGTTCCTTGTGAACGTTAAGCCGAGGAGTTTAAAAGAAGTACTTTCAGGTAATGTATCTTTAGCCATAGCTATTTGTAATTATTGAAGGAAACAATCTTAGTCTTGGCAGTATTGAATGTGACCATCCATTTTTGTCCCTATTCCACTATAGATAGTTTCTAGTGTTTCTGGCATTGCCTTAGATATGTGTTAATTCATTCTCCCCTCATGCCTGTTATAGAGTATGGTGTCATCAGCAAATATACCCATCTCAGAGACAATTTTATCAGGAAGATCATTTATGAATATTAGGAATAATAAAGGTCCTGAGGTACACCCGCATTTATATCATATTGTTTAGATATCATATTGTTTTGCAGACAATCTGGATTTTCTCTTATTTAAGAAGGATTTAATTATGTTAAGTATTCGTCATGTGATACTGTATGATCTGATTCTCCTGAGAAAACCATCATGCCATACCATATCAAAAGCCTTAGATATATCTAGGGCTACTGCTCTCTCCTCCCTTGCTTTGTCCAGTGTATGGTATATTCAGAGATTACAGTTAGTATATCTGTTGTAGAACAGGCTTGCCTAAATCCATATTGTAGGTCAGTCAGAAGTTTAGCAACTGTAAGGTGATGGACTAGAGCTTGATTAATTATGGATTCAAATATTTTAGTGAAGAGAGGGAGGAGGTTAATGGGGCGATAATATAATGGGTCAGTTCTTTTGCTAGAATTCTTGTAAACTGGTACCAAAGAAGCAGTTTGCCAGCAGTCAGGAAAGCAAGATTCGTTAAGGGATTTTTTGTAAAATTTGGAGATGACTGGGGCATTTTTTAATAGCACAGCCGGGATGAGATCAGGTCCACATGCTTTTGAGGTATCTAGATTTTTTATGATATCCTGGTGATATAGGGGTGATTTTCAGATCATCTAATGTTGTATCAGTCCACATAGGAAAATCAGGGTGAGAGTGGTTTGCTGGGTCCAGAGTTTGAAGCAAACCGAATGGCAAGCATGTTAGCTTTCTCGGTTGCTGTGCAAACAACCTCATTATTGTTGGATAGTGGGGAATTGTTGATTGCCCATTATTTACTACACTATTGTAGATTTTCCAGAAATCATGAGTTCTTAATTTCTGTGCTTCGATGCATTTTCTGGTGGTTTCAGTGTATTCTCTCTTAGGTGTCGCTATTTCTTTCTTACAATTACTTCTAGCTTCTATAAACTTTTGTCTGTTTGTACTGAACTTATTTCGGATAAATCTGCGGTATACATGCTGTCTTTGAGCAATGGCAGCTGCATAACTAGAAGTAAACCATTGGGGAGAGTGGGGTTTGCTATAGAACTTCCGTGTGGGAACATGGGCTTCAATTGCCGCTTTGAACCATTCATTTGCGCACTGTTCTACAGGAAGAGAAAAGATATTTCCCCATGATGAGGTCCTCTGATGAGATCCCTGATGGCTTCTCAGTCAGCTTTCTTATAATACCTTGTCGTTTGGAGTAATAACTCTTCAGCTTTGGGTCGAGAATTTAGGGTGATTTCAATCATTATCACAGTGTGATCAGCATTCTCAAGTGGGCTATGGACATGCGTTACACAATCATCAGGAACTGTGGTCAGAAATAGATCTAGAAGTGAAGCATATTGATCTTGCTGGTCTGGGAAACATGTGAGAAACGTAACTGTCTGTGATAGGGAATGAGATATGGAGAAGCTTTTTGTTATGCTACCCGCTGCGTTTGTGTATTTATGTTTCTTCCACGGTAGAAAGATATGACACAAAGATCTGAAAATGTGCTCAAAGAACAAACGCTCAAGAGAAAGGGTACTTTGGCCTGCAAAACAATGCCTGGGCAGCCCTGTCGGGATTCCACAGTCTCAGGTGATTAGCAATAAACTAACCCTTTTTTAAATGGAAAATTTTAAGCCTGGGAGGGTCGACTTCTTAGAACCGCATAAGACTAGTAACATACTGTAGTCAATAGTCACTAGGGAAAATGCTATTCCAGAAATGGTTTGGACTCTGTTGGATTTGGCGTCGAGGGGAAACCTGTCTAATGTAAGAAAGTGCATTTATAAACTTTATTTCTTATATTCTATTTATTTATTTATTTATTTATTTATTTCGGATTTTTATTTATTATTTCTCTATTTTTATGTGTGTTTAACAATTATATTTATTATTTATCTTTATTTTCCATAGACTATATATATATATATATATATATATATATATATATATATATATATTATTTAAGCGATTTATCATTGTTACTTATCATTCGTTTATTGTTATTATCCATTTATTGTTTCTCTATCTTTATGTATTTCTATTTAATTATTATTTTTATTTGTTATTTATATTTATTTTTTCATATTTTGTTTATTTATATATGCTCATTTATAACTTAAGTAATTATTTATATTTATTATTTATTTATTATTTCTCTATCTTTATGAATTCTTATTTAATTATTGTCTTTATTATTATTTATCTTTATTCGTTTTTCATATTTTGTTTAATCATTTATATATTTATTATCTAAGTCTCCATTTTTACTGATTTATTTATTATTTAAGTTATTTATCATAAGTTACTTATTAATTTATTATCTATCTCTATGAATTCTTCTTTAATTATCACCTTTATTTATCTGTATTTATTCTGCATATTTTATTATATATTTATTTATTATTTAAGTTTTCACTTTTACTTATTTACTAGCCTGGGTGCCCGGCGTGCCCGGGTGTTTGTAGGTGTTTGTTGAGCAAAAAAAAAAAAAAAATGATAGTAGTCTGGCAGGCTTGAACCCGTGATGCAAAGGCAGAAAAAAAAAGTGGAAAAAAAATCAGACGTCTTACCACTACTCCATGACACAAGTGGAAGTGTAAAGCGTTCAAATTTAGCAATTTTAATAAAAAAGATGACTTGCATAAATAGCGTTGTGACGAAGGTCGTTTTTAATGTGGGGGAGTATCCAAATAAATAGCAATTGTCTAAGTATGAAAGTTTTCCCCTACATTGACCAAGGACCAATTACAGAATAGATACTACCTGGTGAAGGCCAGGCGTTGGCATTTGCGTTCAAATCGTTTTTCTTTATTTATATGAGAAAGACAAACAAACAGCCACCACCAGGACATGGTGGGAATTTTGTTTAAGTCGATCAAAAAAAAAAAAAGATAGAGACGATGCCCGTTCGCAAATCTGAGATATTATAATCTGGGAAGTATGTGAAAAGCCTTTCATGAACATACACAAATGCTCGTGCCCATTTTGTCTTTTACATATAAGATTTATTATTTCTCTATATTTATGAATTTTTATTTACATCTTATATTTATTTACTATTTATCTGTATTTGCTTTTCATATATTGTTTATTTATGTATATTTATTTATTTATTATTTACATTATTTATCCTTTTACAATTGTTAAATTATTATCTTCATTTATTTTTAATTAAATACTTATTTAAATATTTTGTATTTTAGGCATAACCTTTATTGGGTTTTTTTTTACGTAGTTAGTTTTATCATTATTTAATTGTTATTTATTTTTATCTATTTTTATTTGATTTTCTGTATTTCTTATCTATTTTTATTAATTTTTATTTTTTAATATTTTTTATTCAATTTTTATTTATTTCTATTTTTATTTACTTTTCTTTGTGTATCTGTAATTATTAAAAAATTTTATTAATTTTTATTTACTTTTTGCATTTATCATTATTTTTATTTTGTTATTTACCTATCTTTTATTTATATTTTGCTCGTATTTATTTATTCATTTATTTATTCACGTTTGTTTTCATTTTTAATTAAATATCTTTGTTCTTCTAATTTTTTTCTTATTTGTCTTTATTATTTTACATTTATATTTATCATTTATTTTCATATTTATTTATGTTTTTACTTATGATGTTTATTTCTAGAGTGTGACGTAGGTACATTTGGTAAAGATTGTAACCAAACGTGCCACTGTGCCAACAATACACAATGCCGAAATACCGATGGTGAATGCCTTGATGGTGTCTGTTCCCCTGGTTACTTGGACCCTAAATGCCAAATAAGTAATGCCATTTTTTACTTTTAATTATATTTTGAAAACATGATTTTAAGCTCTTTCTTTAGGGCTAGACAACTTTTATTCTCTAAAATAAATAAATAAATAAACACCATTTGTCTATGCATGGAGTATTGCTATCACATCTGGACTAGTGCACCGACCAATAATACCCCCTCTTGCACAGGGACAAAAACAGAGTTTCTGAGCTAGTAGGTCTCACATTGTCTACCAAACACCAGCCCCGGCCCCACTGCCAAAATGTTGCATCCTGTGCTTCTTTAATAAATACTTCAACAGAATGTGCTCCGACAAACTTGTTGAACTTGTATCTCCTCATCATAAACATCCTTAACTAACCCAAAGCAGCAAATGTACACCCTTTTACTGTAGAGTTGTTTTACTCTAATAGCTTGTTTTCTCGAACCGTTTGCCTTTGGGATTTCCTCCCTAGTCTCTGCCTCCCCAGCTGTATAAATATATATTTGAATGTGATGTGAGCAAAAATTTCACTGCATAACTCCCCACTAAAGATGCCCCTAATAAATCTGGCCTCTAATTTACAGTAGCCCCTTATGTTCCGAAATGGTTTTTTGCGTCCTGTCTATTTATTTATTTACTTCTTTGTTCTTATCAAACGTTTCTGTTACGTTTTCTTATCCTTTCTTTTACTCGTTTCTTTTACTTTGAAGGATACTTTTAAAGTCTGTGTGTTCTTACATATATGTTCTTACTTCTTTTATTCTTTTGCGATTCTTTGATTCTTTTATTAAAGGCAAGTCTATCCTGGACCCTGGTTTCTGCGGAGAGACCCTAATCTCCTGCCTGTTCCATCTGCAGGCCAAACTAACTCTCACATGTGGTCGCCAACTGGAAGTCTACGACCACAATTCCCGTTACCCCTAATTTCCGGTGCATTCTATCTAGGTTGATATCTGTCAACCCTAACCTTCTGTGACCCCACTAAACTCGCTAATGGGAATCAAAAATATACTTACATTTTTTTTTTTTTTTTTTTTTTTTTTTTTTTACAAAGGCATCACCACATTATCAAGGCCCAGAGGCCACTCAAGGATAAGGGTTAAAGAGTGTACAGTAGAAGTTGGTCAATATAGTAATCATTAGTAATGAAAATTTGGTAAATTTAATAACTTATATGGAACGGCTCATCAAGAACTTATTTACCTTAGACTTGAACACAACCATATTGTAGTCAGCCGGAAAGCAGGAAAACGGAAGACAATTCCACAGGCGTGCAGTTCTAAGAAAGAAGCTTTGTTCATGGAATCTACGTTTAGGTTTAGGCACAGATAAAGAGTGGGGGAAATTATTGATAGTGTTTACAGCTAGACGAGCGTTTCTTGTGAAAGTTTGGCGAGGGGGGACCATAGATTGAAGCTCAGTTGAACACTTTCCATGAAAATAACGATACATCAGAGACAAACTCGCAACATCTCTTCTGTGAGATAGAGGTTGTAAGGAGGAGAAAAGGACATCTCCTACGAGGCTACGAAGTCTATTTTGAACTCTATCAAGGCAGGACAAGTCCTTTCTAGCAGCACTTACTATTTCTTCAAACTACATAGATAGCATTTAAGCTGGGATTCCCAATGATACACTTATGTCTAAATGGCAATGTGCCTTGTTTGGAGAGAATATATATATATATATATGTTATTTGTTTTTGTTTTTGTGATACGTTTTTGAATGAATTCAAATATTTACGATAGTGCATTTTTACCTGATTTGTATTGTTTATATATATATATATATATATATATATATATATATATATATATATATATATATATATATTTATATATATATATATATATATATATATATATATGATTACTTCATTTAATCACATAAATTAATATACGAAGATATAATTTAATGCATAAAATTTTCAGTATTTACTTCAACAGTGCTTGAGAATGAAATACGAAATATTTTGTGCAGCTTAATTGCCATATATATATATATATATATATATATATATATATATATATATATATATATATATATATATATATATGTGTGTGTTGTATTTGTGGTACTTTATAACAATAATTACATATACAATAAAAATAGCTTACAGTGTTTAATACCTAGGACGTGTGTATAGAGAAATTGTTTTGACAAAAGCGTACACCTGTGACGTGACCATCTAAGGGAGCGATATCGCTCCCTATTAGGTGATTAAGATCCCTTAAAACCCTGAGTAAGGCCGGGCAAATATAATGAGATTGTCTGTTAAACGTTGATTGAATCCCAGA
This sequence comes from Euprymna scolopes, assembly GCF_053919585.1. Classification (NCBI taxonomy): domain Eukaryota; kingdom Metazoa; phylum Mollusca; class Cephalopoda; order Sepiida; family Sepiolidae; genus Euprymna; species Euprymna scolopes. Next base: position 105,673,895 of record NC_136491.1, read on the forward strand.
CAGTGGCGGGTGACCTATCAACAAGGATGGATTTATTGTATTTTGTAAAACAGACATATATTTTATTGTTTGAGAAATACGACCGGAAACGTCAGAATAATGTAGAATGAAATCATACATTCGTTGGCCTGAGGAACACTGACTCAGAATTTCTGGCTTTCTGAGTGACAATGTTGACCTTTTGGGGCGTGTGAATGAAAATTGAGTTTTGATCCAAGATATGCAGGGGTGCACACATGCAAAAGAGTTGGGAATATCCTGGTTGACGTGTTGGATTCTGATTAGTCTGGCGGATTGTCCCAACCAACCCTTTTACTTTGGTAGATAAACAAATGTCCAGGCCGAAATTAGCAGATTAAGACAGAAAGAGAGAACCTAACCAAGAGATATCATCCCTATCCAGTCGTCGCCACTACCGCCATTGTGAAGAACGAAGAATAAGATGTTGGAAGGTCTTGATATTTCTGGTGTAATTGAACTGAACAATGTACATATGCAAAAACCTGTATTTTTTTCGTGAATTAACTTTTCAGTAGTTAGAAACCTCCGAGTCTGTTTTGTTTTGGACGTGCATGTGAAGCTATTTGATTTTCAATGGAAATCGACATGAAGCTTACGACGCTGAGAATTTATTTTAAGTGCTCCCAGAGGAAGACGATCAATGGCCACAACAATTCAACAGAGTCAGAAGTCATCTGCTGACCCAGGCGGAAGGCTTACACACCTGCAAGAACAATAAAATAATTATCAAATGCACCAGAAGATCATTTGAATAAAAATTATAAACCTGACACATGCACGAAAAAGCAACAAACTGGATCAATTGTCGAAAAGAAGATAAGTCAAAAGTATAATGCTTGAAAGGTCATTTGCGGAAAAAGATTTTACGGGCATAATCAATCCAGTGAAACGATAATAGCAGAATAAAACGCTCTTGGGTGTGGCTGTACCATCCCAAGTGTGTTTTAGGTGGTCACAAACGTTTATATAATAACAACTGAAAAGGATACCATTGTTAGTGGAGATTTGGGCCCGAGAAAAATTAATCCATCAAATTTGCGTGTGTGCATCTTCCTTCTAACTACAAGCCATCTACAATCGGCACTGAGATATATTGATATATTGATGCATTTTGATTATATATATATATATATATATATATATATATATATATATATATATATATATCAGTGTGTTGTCATTCTTTTAAACACATCAGAAATGCAACAATTCGTAACCAAATGTGTTGAAAAAAGCAAGAAAGACTAAATTCGAATTTATATTCTGTTAAAAATTTTTATTTTTGTTTTTAGTCATGAAGGAATATGATTGGATTTAAAAAAGTAGACTTTTTTTTTGTTTTTTGATTTTTTTTTTTGTTTGTTGTTGTTGTTGTTGTTGTTGTTGTTGTAGTAGTAGTGGTAGTAGTGGTAGTAGTAGTAGTAGTAGTAGTAGTAGTAGTAGTAGTAGTAGTAGTAGTAGTAGTAAGAAGAGGAGGAGGATTTTTCTATTCATTATGTTTCAAGAAAATATTAACTACAAATTAATAAATATTTCTGGATTTTTTAGATGAGAATCGATATTTTTTTATGGAAATCGCTCCAGACAAGGCATGAAGTCACTTGATGTAAACGCTAAAAAAAAACAAAAAAAAAACACCACTACAAGGTCAAAAACTTGCCAAGGATAAGTCTTAGATGGAATATTTTTGGACCCAAAAAACAGCAGTTCTTCCCTCTTTGTCAGAAACATCGCTTATGAAATGTGAGTATGAAATAGACAAAAAAGAAACGAAGCGAGATTTACGAGGCTGTCGAAAGTAAACCTAAGATTCACTTTCTATTCTCCTAATTTGGATTATTCGAACTACTGTCCTCATCTTGAGTTTTATTCATACAACGTTTCGGTCGACGTAACCTCCGACCTTCTTCAAGTATATAATTGTTGACCTCGGTAATCTGTCTGTAAAACTCGAGAATCTACACAGAATTTCTTCTCTGACGAGTGTACATGAAATCTATTTCTTTGGATTTTATAAACATTTTTTAAGACGTTGCCTTTGTAATACGTCATTCTTCCTTTATTAATTACTAGCCTGGGTGCCCAGCGTTGCTCGGGTGTTTGGAGGTGTGTGTTAAGCAAAAAAAAAAAAAAGTGGTAGTATGCAGGCAGGCTCGAACCCGTACTGCGAAGGAGAAAAAGAATGCGGAAAAAAAATGACGTCTTTGCCGTTGCGTTCATCGCCAAACCAGAAGTGAAGAAATTTTAAATTAAGGCTAGTTAATCGAAAAGAGGCGGGATAACTTTTGAAAATATCGGCGAAAAAAGCGACCCCTTCCTGTAGAAAAGTGCCCAGTTGAGGGTGAAGGAATTAATGTTTTTAGCCAATTTTTCGATATTTGTCATCTGAAGGATCGAGCTTCAAAACGATAACAATCTCGTGAAAATCCGTCGCCCATGTCGAAAGTTTTATACATACATGATGATTGCAACGTCTTGTCAGTAGAGTGCCACTCCCTCAGACATTTAAAATCCATGATCCCAAATGCCTGAGGGAGTATCTATACAAAGATGTTGTTACAGAGTCTTAGCTTTGTACGACAGCTAAGTCTCTCTCTCGATTCAAAATGTTGAGATCCAGCAACAAGCAAGAGCAAGATAGCCAGCAACAAATTAAACTGCAGACCAGCTTAATGCGGGTACTGGTCTCCCGCTTTATGTTTTTTTAAATCAGAGATTTGCTTCTCCTAGAAAGGTTGCCTTCACCACGGCTTACGGGAGCCCTCTCCACCCCAATACACATATACACACACAAATATACACGGTGCTAGTTGGCCGTTGACCCAGGAAAAGAGTTCATTCGCCCTTTAGAAGGTCTTGTTTTTAATCCTTCAGGGAGACTAGCCGCCCTCCTCACCAAACAAGTCTGGTTCTCCCACCAGACTTATACATACATACATACATACGTACATACATACATACATACATACATACATGCAGGTGAGATTTATATTATAGATTCTTTTTTCTTTTATTTTTAGCATGTCCACCTGGGACATTCGGAGATGCCTGCAAGGAGGTTTGTCAGTGTAAAAACGTCAGTCTTTGTAATCACGTAGACGGACGATGCACTGACGGAAAATGCAAACTCGGTTATAGAGGACAAAACTGTCAACAACGTATGTATTTTTGTGAAAACGATTTCAAAATCATTTTTTTTTTTTCTAGATTTTTTTTTTTAGGATGAGGATTAATAATTCGTATTATATTATTATTTTTTTTTTTTTACATGGGTGTCACCGCTTATCAAGGCCCAGAGGCCACTCGAGGATAAGGGTTAATAGGTATACATTAGTCATTGTGATTTTAGCATAGTAAACAGTGGGAATTTTGTAACTTGGATTACTTAGGGGGACGGTTCAATTAGAACTTGTTCACATTGGACTTTTTTTTTCTTTTTTTTTTTACATAGGCATCAACACATTATCAAGGCCAAGAGGCCACTCAAGGATAAAGGTTAAAGAGTGTACAGTAGAAATTGGACAATATAATAATCATTACTAATGAAAATTTGTTAAATTTGATAACTTATATGGAACGGCTCATCAAGAACTTATTTACGTTAAACTTAAAGACAACCATATTGTAGTCAGCCGGAAAGCAGGAAAACGGAAGACAATTCCACAGGCGTGCAGTTATAAGAAAGAAGCTTTGTTAATGGAATCTACGTTTAGGTTTAGGCACAGATAAAGAGTGGGGGGGAATTATTGATAGTGTTTACAGTAGACGAGCGTTTCTTGTGAAAGTTTGGCCAGGGGGGACCATAGATTGAAGCTCAGTCGAACACTTTCCATGAAAAGAACGATACATCAGAGACAGACTCGCAACATCTCTTCTGTGAGATAGAGGTTGCAAGGAAGAGAAAAGGACATCTCCTACGAGGCTACGAAGTCTATTTTGAACTCTATCAAGGCAGGCCAAGTCCTTTCTAGCAGCTCCTGCCCAGATGCGGCAACAGTATTCCATCCTTGGACGTACCTGGCTCTTATATAGATAGAGAATAGCATCAGCAGTGAGATATTTATATGATCGATAGAAAGATCCCACCATTTTTTCAGCGGCCTTGGCAACAGATTTGATGTACGTGTTCCATTTAAGATCAGGAGTAATGGTCAAGCCAAGAAGCTTGTCAAAACTTGAGGCCTCCTGAAGACGAGAGCCATTCATTTCAATTGATGCCAGATGGGGATCAGAATGTTGATGATGTAAAGAGAGAAGCTTGGTTTTAGATGCATTAAAAGTAACCAGGCACTCCTTTCCCCATTGTACTACGTGCTCAAGATCAGATGAGAGAGAATTGGAGAGAACTTGGTCGTTTACTGTCTTAGATGTGCTACCATAAATGGTAGTGTCGTCAGCATAAATGTCTACAAATGATGTAAGGATGTGATTTGGAAGATCATTAATGTAGATCAGGAAAAGAGTTGGGCCCAGGATGGACCCCTGAGGGACACCGGCATTAATACTGTGAGCTTCTGATTTTTGCCCCTCAACTACTACTCTTATGAACCTATCAGAAAGAAATGATTTAATAATTGAGAAGTCATTTCCAGCTATACCATAGCTAGAGATCTTATGAAGTAAACCTTTATGCCATACCCTATCAAAGGCCTTAGATATGTCAAGAGCAATTGCCCTAGAAAGGTTGCCTCCGTCGAGAGATTTGCTAATCCTATGAGATATAGCTGTAAGCACATCTGCTGTAGATCTAGCAGAACGGAAACCATATTGAGTGTCACTAAGAAGGTTATTTTTGTTGAGATGGTTGATTACTTCTGTATTTAACACAGATTCCAGCAACTTACTCATGACGCACAGGAGACTTATTGGCCTGTACTGAGAGGGGGATGAGCGATCACCTGAATTCTTAAATACAGGGCATACTGATGAGATTTTCCAGGGAGATGGGAAACTATTCTCCTTAAGACAACGTTTAAACAGTTTTGTAAGTATGGGCGCTAGTTCAGGTTGAAGTTTTTTGAGTACTATAATTGGAATACCGTCAGGGCCAGTTGCTTTACTGGAATCAAGGTTTTTGATTAGCTTGGCAACATCACGTACAGATATACATATATCACATAGCGTGTTTTCTGATACAGAAGGAAATATTGGGGGTTGGCGGCCTTGATCGCAAAGGGTAGAATTAGCTGCAAAGTTCTTGACAAAGAGTTTGGCTTTGTCTGATGCTGACGAGATTACCTCAGGTCCATTGATGATAGTTGGGATGGAGCACACGCTTCTGTTCAGAATTCTGTTTGCTATTTACCAAAACTGGTGGGAACCAAGCCGCTGCTCAGCTACTTTGGACTTAACAGACTGAGCATACAACTCTCTTGCGTTCTTTATTATTTTCTTACAATGGTTGCTGGCAGTCCTGAAAGCGGCTTGAGTTTCCATACATCTATTACGTTGGAAACAGTGGAAAAAGTGATTTCTGTGCGCAATGGCAGCAGCACATTCTGGAGAGAACCATGGCTGGCTGTTAGGTTTTTGCTGAAACTTTTTCGAGGGTATGAAACGGTCAATACCTACAATTAACCATTCCGTCAGGTCTAATACTATAGAGGACACATCCTTTTTAAACATGGAATGCAGAGGTAGATCAGTTATAAATGTACGGAAACTATCCCAGTCAGCCTTAGTGTATCGATATACTGTACGATGGAGAGGTACATCTGGGGACTTATTACATTTCATTTTTATCTTAATTGATACAACAGAGTGGTCGGAAGATCCAAGAGGCGACAGAACAGAAACTGAACATAGTTCAGGGCAAGGTGTGAGAAAAAGGTCTAGTAGGCTCGCATACTGGCCGTCATTGTCGGGCACACGGGTGGGTTCCTGAACAATCTGAGTGAGGTCATAGGCAATGGAGAAATCATGACAGAACCTCCCCTCATCATCGGTCTTGTTTGAGTGGGTCAACCATTCGACGTTGTAAACATTGAAGTCTCCACATACGTGAATGTTAGCTGAAGGATAAGCAGATAGGACTTGGTCAATTTTCTCAGATATGCTTTTAAAGATAGTAACTCCGCTGTTGTGGGGGCGATAGAGAGTAAATATAAATGCAGTAGTGTGAGCTAAAGCAACCCGGAAGCACATATATGGTAAGTTAGGATCTTCCCTGGAGATGTCCCTACCACATGGAAAGCTATCTTTAATATAGGCACATATCCCATGCCCATGGCGATCTTGGGGGTCAGATTTAGAAGTTAAGTTAGAGTATCCTTTAATTGCGAACTCTTCTAGGGAAATAGCCTGTCCAATGCCAGTTTCACTTAAAAATAAAAGATCTGGTTTAGTCTCCTGTAATTGGGTTTCAACCTCTGGAAGGTTAGAACGTAGACCCCTGATGTTGGAGAAGGAGACATGGTAGTAGGGGTCTACGTTAGAAGTTGAAGAACCGGGTTTAATCCTGTATTTTTTCTTGAAACTTGTCATGATGAAATTTTGGAATTTGTGGACTAGGTCGTCAGATTTACTTAGAGCAGGACAGAGAGGGGAAACTAAGAGAGAAAAAGAAACAAAGAATTTTTTTTTTATTTGTAGCTAATGATAAGGTAAAGCCGTAACAATTACCCACTAGTATGGCATCGAGAGGCCCCACCAGAAGCTACTGCATGGTCCAGAATCTATTCACCAAATGGCAATACAGCAGCCCCAGTACTTTGCACCTGCTGATAGGACAGCCTCCTTAGTGAGGTTTGGGTCCCTGACTATCAGGCGGATAACGTCAGCCCAGACAAAACGTTTACCTTCAGCACTCTTACTAGTGACATGGCTACAAGGATCGACATAGAAACAGAAAATTTCCTCCATCTCTGCCAACTGTTCGCGCAAAATACTGCCAACCTAGAAAACAGCTTTTTCTTTTCCCTTTGTCAGAAAAATCACTCATTAAAAAATGAGGACTGAGGGACAAATAAGAAGAAGCGAGAGTAACAGGAGCTGCCGATAACGCATCCACAATGCGTATTCTACTCTCCATTAAAAAAAAAATAAAAAAATTATCAAGTATTCTACTTAATAAAAGTCCAACAGACGGGTTTAAGGGAAGTATGGTGATAGATTCCCCTCTCACGAACTAAAAATGAGTACAATTTCGTAATCTATTTTTGCAATCAACTCGGTAAATAAATAAACATTTATGGACGAGAAAAAAAAGCTAGCATTTAATAAAACAGAAATACAGAAATTAAATACTGAAATAAAATGGAGTTATTAATATTTGAATCTAAAATAAAATGTATGATTAAAATTGAAATCACTTATCTCAACAAAAACACTTCCGTCTCCAAAATGCAAACTGTAGTGAAGAAATTGAGTTAACAGCGTTCAAAAGATTTTTTTTTTTTTAAATCAACCGTTAAAAGAAAAGCGTGATTTTATTCTGAACTTTAGCTAGTCACGTTTTAAGAAACTTACGATATAAAAGAAAAGCGGATGGGGGGGGGTTCTTCCGAAAGTTAGTTGGTGACGTTATAAGTAATTGCGAGATAAGATGGAAGCCGGAAATTAAGGGGTGGGGACTGAAAAGGATAATATAATGGATTAAGTATACAATATTTAAGATCAACTCGGTAGATAAATAAACATTTATGGACGAGAAAAAAGCTAGCATTTAATAAAACAGAAATACACAAATTAAATACTGAAATAAAATGGAGTTATTAATATTTGAATCTAAAATAAAAAGTATGATTAAAATTGAAATCACTTATCTCAACAAAAACACTTCCGTCTCCAAAATGCAAACTGTAGTGAAGAAATTGAGTTAACAGCGTTCAAAAGATTTTTTTTTAAATTAACGGACTACTGTTCTCTTTCTGAGTGTTAAATCGCACAACGTTTCAACCGATGTAACCTCCGATCTTCATCAGGTGTATTTTATCGAATACAGGAATCTTTCTGTCCAACTCGGGAATCAGCATAGAATTTCAAACGAATCCCTTTATTTAATTCATGGAGCAAAAATGTTCTTGTCCCGTCAGCCACAACTAAGTAGGAGACTTAAGTAATTCGCAATTGTATTTTGAGCATTGCCCACACTGGAGATTGAACCTTTAACCTCCAGAAGAGTGTACCTTACAATTGAATTGATCAAGTATTTTATCCGTTACGCCACAGGTTCCTTTTCCTTTTTTCGTTTTTTGGTTATTCTTATTTTGTTGTTTTCTCTTCGGAGTAATGTACTTATCGAAGTTCATATTTATATTTTTGCTCATGCAGCCTCCACTTATCTTCAGGTGTATTCCTACTTAATCCATGTTTATTTTTTAATTCCCCACACTTATCTGGCATAAGTACATTTCAATCATACCAGTCGGGGATACGTCCTTAACAATCAGTTTGGGCCATTTTTTGAGTAGGGCATGACCTTGCATCTATCGGGCTGAGGTATGCTTTTGTGCAGTTCTAGGAGGTCAACTCTCCCAGGCTTTACTTACTCTCTTTGAGAAGGAGTTAGTTTATTGCTAATCATCTGAACCACCGTACAGGGCAATACTGACAGAACTACTCAGCCATGTTTTTGTAGACTAAAGTGCACCTCTTCTTGTGCGCTGTTTTTTCAGTGTTAATTTTTCTAACTTCTGTCACATCTTCCCGCAGTGCGAGGGAGGTAAAAACCTGGAGGGAGGTAAAAGCCTACACTTACCTGTCATAGGTAATACTTATCTAGCCGAAGTAAACTTTCACACATTCTGACAGAGGGATTCGCTCGCTCAGTCCCGAGCCTTTTTTGTCTGGCCTTGATAGGGTGAGGTTAGGTTCTAAGATCAGCAACTTTACAAAAATTGGGTTAATTTACTCCCTATCATCCGAGACATTCTTATTGAGGAATGTTGTCAGGCCTGTTCTCAACTATTTTTATACATTTATACATTTGTTTGAAGTAGCTGAATGATTTTGGCTACAGTAATTGAGTAATACAATCTAGTAAGCTACCTTAATTAACGGTTGTTCATAGTTGTAGTTCATAACATGCTTAAGCTTTATGCTTTCAGTGTATCTTTCAATGTCTCTCTCAGGCTGCTATATTCGTCTGTATTTTTGTCTTACACCAGCTAATAATATTCTTGTGTGGGGGAACCTGGATGTATCCATATTCATTATAATGTTCTCTCTAGTTTTCTCCACCTTTCACATCTTGTGCGGTGTGAAACGAGTAAATATTAAATAATTTCGCATGAAATAAAGAAATATACGGATATAAGCGGCTGTTCATCTTTGTGTTTCAGGAAATAGATTGAACTGAATGAGATAAACACGTTACCCACTGTATAGCAAACAAGGTGTACGTTTCATTGAAAGTGACTTGTTTATTATCCACCTACAAGCATAAAAATAATAAAGGAAACAGGGGCAGATAACTATATCGCTTACCTTTGGAATTCCCTCCCTGACCCTTTCTCTCCCACTGTATAACATACAGAAATTTATATGTAAACTTTTTTTTTTGGTGGAAATTGCTCCAGACAAGGTGTAAAGCCACTTGATGTAAGAGAGGATGACCTCCAATCCGTAGTGGAATGGGGACAAAAATGGTTGGTCACATTCAATGCTGCTAAGACTAAGCTTGTTTCCTTCAATAACTACAAGAAACCTTCTCTACCACCAATAGCAATGGGCAAGAACCCATTGTCTGAAAGTACTTCTTTTAAACTCCTCGGCCTAACGTTTACAGGGAATATGAACTGGAATAGATACATTGAGAGCATTGCCAAGGCTGCTGCAAGGAAGGTTGGCTCCCTCTACCGTGCTAGAAAACTACTTACGCCTGACAGTATCCTATACCTCTATAAGGCAACCATTCGCTCATGTATGGAGTACTGTTGTCACATCTGGGCGGGTGCATCTGCTGCTTGTCTCTCACTCCTGGACAGGGTTCAAAAGAGAGTCGCCAACCTGATAGGTCCTGAACTGTCATCTAGGCTTCAGCCTCTGTCCCATCGACGAGATGTTGCATCCCTCTGCCTGTTCTACAAATACTTTAATGGTGAATGTTCTGACGAACTGCAAACACTTGTACCTCCCCGACGTAACTACCCCCAACAAACCCGACAAGCTACTAAGTCTCATCCCTTTACAGTAGACACCCCTAGGTGCAAGAAAGCCTTTTACTCCAATAGTTTCTTCCCCAGAACTGCGGGTCTTTGGAACTCCCTTCCGGGATTCTGCTTTCCCAACTGCAATGATATGCAGAAGTTCAAGTGTAATGTTAACAAACATCTTTCTACTCATCTCCCTTCATAATAACCCCGCTAATTAAGTCCCTGATAGTAGCCCCCTGCTTCAAAGTGGCACTGTGCCTTGTTTGGTGTGAAAATTGAATAAAAGAAAAAAGAAAAAAAAAAGAACGAAAGACGATCATCGCAAAGACAGAAGATGCCTATTGATATTAGTCTTGAAAATACCAAAGTTATAAGTAGAGAGAAACAGTTCCACAATCTTAAAGTTCTTGGAAAGAAGCTATTGGAATAGGAAACCGTGATACAATGAGGTATCTAAACAGCGAATTGATGGAGACCATTAGACCAACGAGTCAAACAAGCTGGAACAAAAAGAGCAGGGAATAGCTCAGATAGTTCTTAAGAACACATACCATAATAGTAGTTATAACAAAAGACTGGGACTAGCAACATCACGTATGTGAGAGACGGTGTGAGAAAATGGGTTGGGTCAATTAAATTACAGATACATTTTTTGCACTTAATCAAGAATCCTCAAATGGGACAGAAATTCACCAAGCCAAATATGACAACAACAAAATGAATGAATAGCTCATTGCACAACTCTCCACTTAGAACTGTAAATCTGGTCCCTACTTTACAATAGCTCCTGATATTTTTAAGTATAAACACAAGTAATTATATGTGTATGTCAGATAGATAAATAGATAGATAGATAGATAGATAGGCTAACAGACGGAGAGACAGATATAAAGATAGATAGATAGACATATATATATATATATATATATATATATATATATATATATATATATATATATATATATATATATATTGGATTTACCATTTTTGGATTTTTACCATTCACCGGACTATCCATTGATGTGAAATCTTTTTATCATTTTTCTTTTGCCTCCTGTTCCCCTTACCTCACCCTTTTTTTTAACCAAGTGAGATCTGTGACTTACTTGTAGTTTCATTAAATACTTTTATATGCAAAATCCGATCCTGCATTTTGCTAATTCCTGCCCTCTGATGCCTATTTCTTCGAAACTCCGCGGATTAAGGACTATCCACTTATCTTGTGCTTCCTTTTTTAAAATTAAATATGTTTTTAACTCTTTTTCAAGATGTGTTTTAACATGTTTTATTAATCATTTGTTCATATATATATATATATATATATATAGAGAGAGAGAGAGAGAGAGAAAGAGAGAGAGACAGACAGACAGACAGACATATATCTATAATATAAAGCTGAATGTGTGTGTGTGTGTGTGTGTGTGTGTGTGTGTGTGTGTGTGTGTGTGTGTGTGTGTGGTCACGAATAGGCTCCTATATGGTTGACTATTTTAAAAAACTGATTACATATAATGATAGAAGATGTATCGAGGCACAGAAATGGGTATGTTTGATCTTGCAGAACGGTGGTTCATTAAAATTGTGGGGTCTGCATTCGCGCCTGGTTCACAAAGTATGGAAAAAAAATTAAAAATAAAAAAAAAACGTTTACAAGTGTTTTTGATATAGATGTATATAAGAATACTTTGATAAGTATGTTTTAACTTAAATAGGGATGGTATAATAAAATTGTGGCCTCCATAGAATGGAAATAGGCACAAACTTTAATAAAGACTTTTCATATCTATCTGCGTAAGTATACTTTGATAATTATGTTTCAGTATGAAGAAATATGGTATAATAAAATTATGAGGTGTTCGTTCGCGCCTGACCTCCATAGAATGGAAATATGTCACAAAGTTTAACAAGGTTTTTTTAATATAGATCCACAGAATATTGTGATAAGTGTTTCAGTGTGAACAGGTATGGTATAATAAATTATGGGATTTATCTATTTTATTTTTACTTTCATCATATTTTGCTTTGGTTTTGATACCCCTAAATTCGAAGCTATCTCTTTACAACCCTTCCTTTTCATAACCTATCATACTTTCATAAATCAGAGTCGATTTTCTGTAGGCTGTTTTTGAACCCAGTCAGCGATGGGTACTTTTGCTAGTATATATATATATGATTGCTACTTCTTAACAAAAGCTTGCTAGCTCTTCTTCAGATTGATGTTGAGTGTCCATGTGCATGTGAATGCTCTTCACTCTTTAAAAATCCATTCTTATATAATGCTATTGTTTATTTCTTCATTTGTGTATTTTCAGCATGTCATGCTGGAAAATTCGGGAGCGGATGTGAAAAGTTCTGTCACTGTAAGAGGCCCAAGGATTGTAATCCCGAAAATGGACGATGCACTGATGGCAAATGCAAGTTCGGCTACACAGGCCCAGCCTGCCAAAAACGTATGTGCTTTTTCTTTCTTTTTTATTTTTATTATTATTTATTTGCGGGGGGTGGGGGTGATGTGTGTGTGTGCGTGTGTGCGTGTGCGTGTGTGTGTGTGTGTGTGTGTGTGTGTGTGTGTGTGTGTGTGTGTGTGTGTGTGTGAAATCCATTTTTATAAGTTGGACTAGTTTCTTGTTTACTCATACGAAATATTTGCATTTGTGTCATGTTTTTGCACTAAAACATAGTATTGTATTACGGCCGTACCCGGGAAGAATGAAAACATATTGATTTATGATATTGATTTATAATATTGATTTACATGGTTTATATAACGACATCTTTATTATGGGTTTTGGTAGTGAGCGACGATGAATCTGATGAGTGGAGAGGGATGGTGAGTAGGTAGGAGGAAAACGCAAATATAGGAATTCGATGACTGACTCTCACCCTCTGTTCGCCAAAACAAAGAAGAAAACTCTCAACACAGTTTAGGTCACTGTTATGTGATTTTAAACATTTGACATCCCCCCCTCTCTCTCTCTCTCTCTCTCTCTCTCTCTATCTATCTATCTATCTATCTATCTATCTCTCCAATCGACTCCGAGCCACAATCTGTTGCAGCGGCACTTACAGTGGATTTATCAAAATTCACCTCTTGAAATTTCAATTATTATTTTTTGATGTTTGATTGTCGTCAACTTCATTCACGTTTGTTTAATCCTGATTCATTTTATTGCCGTCCACTACATTCTCAAGATTTCCAATCTTGATTATTCAACAACAAACTTGTAAGAATTAATTTCGAGTTTATTCTTCCTGATAAACTTTTATGATAATCAAACTTTAAACAACGCACATGTATACACATGAAAACACATGTAAGCACATGGAATAACACCAAATCACATGGAACAACATCAAATCACATAGAAGGAACATGTAACAGCATCAAATAAGGCGGAAGCACATTAAAACACATGGAAGCACATCAAATCACACGGAAGCACATCAAATCACATGGAAGCACATCAAATCAAATGGAAGCACATCAAAGCACATGGAAGCACATCAAATCAAATGGGAGCACATCAAATTACATGGAAGCACATCAAATCACATGGAAGCACATCAAATCAAATGGAAGCACATCAAATCACATGGAAGCACATCAAATCAAATGGGAGCACATTAAATACTATGGAAGCACATCAAAGCACATGGAACAACATGAAATGAAATGGAAGCACATCAAATCACATGGAAGCACATCAAATCACATGGAAGCACATCAAATTACATGGAAGCTCATCAAATCAAATGGAAGCACATCAAAGCACATGGGACAAGATCAAATCGCTTGGAACAACATCAAATCGCATGGAAGCACATTAAAGCACAAAGAAGCACATCAAATAACATGTAAGCACATCACATCACATGGAACAACATCAAATCACATGAAAGCACATCAAATTACATGGAACAACATCAAATCACATGGAAGTACATCAAATCATAGTAAACAACATAAAATTACATGGAATAAGATCAAATCATATGGAAGCACATCAAATCACATTGAAGCATATCACAGACTTTGGAACAACATCAAATCACATGGAAGCACATCAGAGCACATGGAACAACATCAAATCACATGGAAGCACATCAAATCATATGGAATAACATGAAATCATATGGAAGCAAATCAAATCACATAGAAGCACATCACAGACTTTGGAACAACATCAAATCACATGGAAGCATATCAAAGCACATGGAAGCACATCAAAGCACATGGTACAACATCAAATCGCTTGGAACAACATCAAATCATATGGAATCACTTTAAAGCACAGGGAAGCACATCAAATCACATGGAACAACATCAAATCACATGGAACAACATCAAATAACATGGAAGCAAATAAACGCACATGGAGCAACATAAAATCACATGGAAGCACATCAAAGCACATGGAACAACATCAAATCAATTGGAACCACATCACTTCACATGGAAGCACATTAAAGCACACGGAACAACATCAAATTACATGAAAGCACATTACAGCACATGGAACAACATTAAATCACACAGTAGCTCATCAAAGCACATTTAACGACATTAAAGCACATGGTACCTCATCAAAGCACATGGAACAACATCAAATTACATGGAAGCACATTAAAGCACATGGAACAACATCAAATCACATGGAAGCATATTAAACACGTGGGACAACATCAAATCACATGGAAGCACATTACAGCACATGGAACAACATTAAATCACATGGTAGCTCATCAAAGCACATGGAACAACATTAAATTACATGGAAGCATATGGAAGTATATGGAACCACAAGAATGTATATTAAAGCACATGGAAGACATTAAAACGTATGAAAACACATTTAAATATGTGAAAACACATGATAGCACATGAAAACATATGGTATCATATGAAAACATATTTAAGCACATGGAACAACATCAAATCACATGGATGGCACATGAAACAACATTAAATAAGATGGAAACACATTAAACACATGAATAATATCAAATCACATGGAATCACATTAAAACACATGAAACAACATCAAATCACATGAACGCAAAATGAAGCACATTGGACTACATCAACCACAAATGCACCATATATTTGTACCATTATGAAATGCACCATATATTTGTACCATTATGAAATGAAGCGGTGCGCTCTTATTTCAACAACAGAACATCGACGAATAGGAAAAGCAGCAATAGCTGCATTTAAAGCACATATGCAAATTGGCAAGTGTGTACACGCTCACATCATCACTGGAACAAGAAGGAGAGAAAAGGAAAAAAGAAAAATACACTATGTGGTCAAGAGAGAAGCAAAGTGCCTACCTAGTAAGATGGACGTGAAAACACAAGGGCAAGAAAGCGCTGGATGTGGCTAGCGTGAGGTGCCGGGGAGAGAGACTTTTTAAAAGCACATGTTATAATGCAAAGCATTGTAAAAACGTGTGTGCGAAAAGACTTTTGAAAGACGAATAAATGCATTTCATTTGCACTTAAAAAAGAATGTCGGGTCGGATTTTTTATTCCTTTCTTTCTTGTTTCTTACTCTGTGACGGTGCCAGTTAATGTGGGGTCCGAGTGGTTGAAATGTAACGACATGGTTAAAGTATAACGGCCATGGTACAATTAGTTGGGAATGGAATTCACTTAATTTTTACTTGAGGGTCACTGCTTATCAAAACCTAGAAGGCACTCTAAAATAAGTGTTAGGAAGATAGTGAGACAACACCATAATGATCAATAATGCTGGAATATGGGTATGGCTTAATTATATAAGAAGACAGCTCAACAAGACGAATTTCCACTTCTTTTCATGAGTGTCTGTTGATCGTCTTGCCTGTTTGACTACGATGAATAAACTCTTCTCATACAAGAAAATAACACAAATAGACGTTTGTGACGTTTTTTTCAAGGTTTTATTTTGGAATAATGGACTTAGAAGAGAGAGAGAGACTAATGTTATGTTTGTATCATTTGGATTCATTAGACTATTGCTCTCGTCTTGAGCGTCATTTTCAGATGTAACCTTTAACCTTAAGGAGAATATCACTATTACAATTGATTTTTCCAAGTACTCTAAACACTGTACCACGGGTCCTTGCAGACAGTTCTAGTATGAATTTTCAATTTTCCATGTGAACGATCGAAAAATGCAATTGCAAATTACTGTTGGCCTTTATCCAGTCATGACTGAACAAGAGCATGCTGCACCCGTGAAGTAAATAAAGAGTTCGATTCGAAATTCCATCTAAATTCCCGAGTTTGACAGAAAAACTCCCAAGTTCGATCAGATACACCTGAAGAAGGTCGCAGGTTACATCAACCGAAATGTCGTGAAAATGACACTCAAGGTTCAGGTCAAGGGAGGAGGGGGGCCAGTGAGAGAAGGGTACAAAGTTGTAGCACTCCTTCTGAAGCCAAGCCTGGGTTTCTTTGGACTTGTGGGTCAGCGTCAAGTCCTGTTGCCACATCCAGGTTCTGCCAACGGCCACCTGATTGCACCAGGTGATCACCACACTCTTCAACAATCCATGTACACTTTGGTGTTGATTTTCAAGCCAACTTCGAAGATCTGAGGTGGCATGATGTGGCCCTCACTTGAAACCACACCAAAGACCATAACTATGGCCGGAAACTTTGTTTTCATAACCCTGGGCACGACCCTGCTATTCATGTTATTCGCGATGCATTTTGAGGGTGCTAGCAATGGTCATGAGTTGTACAGTGGTGCATCTTTGATCTTGCGTCACTTTCGGACACGATACAAAGTTCCTATTACTCTTGAGATTTGTACACAACTGGTCAACTAGTAGATGGTCAGCAAATAAAATAGGAAACCAGTTTTCATCAAACAGAAATGAAATCATGTCGTCTTTTCTATGCCAACGATTTTATCATTCCACCCTGTAGTATGTGTTGTTGTTTAAATGTTGTATTGACAACCACATTGATTTGTCTTGAACGTACGATTTTCTTTTATTTCCAGGCAGTTTAGTTTTCATGATTTTGATCGTACTCCTTCCACTCATCATCCTAATTGGTTTCATCGCAGCGGTGGTCGCTTGTGTTATGTAAGTTAAACAGCTTGATAGCTTTATTTTAAAGTACTAACGTTGAATCTTTTTCTTCCACTGCATCTATAATTGCCTAAAGTTCAGCACTTTCTTATGACCCTTATATTTAAGGAGGAGACGAGGCGTGCCAAAGGGAGATAATTCTTTGCTGATTTGTATTAATCTCCAAATAAGGTACATTGCTACTGAGATATAAAAGGCTAATGTGGATAAGGAGCAAGATCATGGGGTCATCCTAAGTGGGGAGTTGTTCAGAGAGATGTTTGTTCACATTCACATTACATATACATTTCAGCATGTTGCTACAATCGGGGAAATAAGGAGCAAGGAGGGAGTTCCAAAGTTAAGCAATTCAAGGAAAGAAACTATTAGAGTAGAAAACTCTCTGGCGTCTGGAGACCTGTACAGTGAAGAGGTGGGATTTTGCTGATTGTTGAGCTGTTGGGGGTGTTTACGTTGCATCTATAATCGTTTGTGCCTTTCACTATGATCCCGTATAATACAGGGTTAAATAATATCAATAAGTGAGATTAATTAGTTTTTCCAATATCGAAGTCACCACTTATCAAGGTCAAGTGCCAATCAAGGATAAGGATTAATGAGATGAGAATGAAAGCAATGAATGCCGAAAGATGAGGAACACTATGAGAATGCTTACATTGATCAATGGTATGAACTATGTTTCATTACTTCTGGGGCGATCCATCACAAGAATTTGTTGACATTAAATTTGAATGTAACATTTCAAGAACAAGTCAAAAAAAAATTCTTCATACATACATGTGCAGGGTATTTGTACATGCTTCTCTGACGACGGCACTCGTGTTCATTGGTGCCGTCTTTTCGTGATCAGCGTTTCATTTGTTTGACTAAGATGAATAAAACTTCTTGTGCAGGAATTACACAAGGAGACGTTTACCAAGTTTTCTTCAAGGTTTATTTGAAGAGACTTACAAGAGAGAGAGACTAATGTTATCTTATCTAGTTATGTACTTCTTAAACTTTACTCTATAACTTAACAAAATGAGTGACCTGCACGTTTCCTGCATTACTGGCCATGGCTCGTTTGCATGGCTTCCACCGAGAGACTATTTGAAATGCTTACCTTTCTTCAGCTAAAAAACATAACATTATTAATCATTGTTCAATTATATTTTGTCTGCCATCTGACCTATTGCTTCTGTCTTGTCGCCTATCTTTCATTCAACCCTGGAAATGATACTATTTTTCAGATCTGGGTTATCGTTATTTATTCAATATGACCCTTATCAAAAATCACACTAGCTAACTTAATCTCTACTAACGTAGGGTCCCATAAATAAAACGAAGATGAAGCTATAATCAGTAGAGAAGCATTCCCGTGGCACTATGCTCAATTGGTGGGAAGTCTGCTTGACACTAAGCACATGGAGAAAGCAAGAAACTCTTTTTCCGTTCTCATAAAAAGACGAGTTCTTGCTTTGAATATCTTACAAGGGAGAACCAAACACTGAAACTCGGTTGAATATGTTCTATGATAATTGTGATAAGTGTTTCAGTTATGAATTAGATAATATAACATTTAAAACAAAAAAATGAAAATAATTTACATGCAAAAGGGACATATTTGTTTGAACTAGTTTAGTGGTTTTACGATCCCTAACCATTCCCCTCCTGAAGCGGCACTGCTTGATTCCAGTGACAAGGAGCAAACCATGATAACTGCAAATAATGCCAAGATATGCAGAGAGAACATACAGCATTTTGGTATTCAAAATAAGGCCACCAAATTTTAGTACTGACCAGGTCAAACGTTGCTTAACTTCGGTGAATTGACAGTTAACAGGAAGAGAGTTCCCCAAGTCTGCAGTTCCTGGAAAGAAGCTACTAAAATTAGAAGCTATATTATAATAAGGTATCAAAACTGGGTAGTTTTGGAAACCACTCGATCACTCAATCAAACGAGACGACAATGTGATGTCCCTTCTATGAGAAAGAGGAATAAGGAAGCGAAATGGTCCTCACCCACTAAATGCATTGTGTTACCAAACAATCTCACCAGGGCTGGTAAGAGGTGACGATCGTCTAGTGGTATTCGTTCCACAAAAATTCTTTCCCTTAATATGTCGGCAACCTTCATGTAGTCCCTCCTGTAATCCCAAATGTCTTTCCTGGAAAGAATTCTGACTAGAAAAATATCGGGGAAACCAATGCTAACAATAGAATCTTCGGATTCATACGACATGATGATAATGACTAGGGCTGGTCTCTATGAGAGTGTTTAACATCCGTGTAGTACATTTATAAAACTAATTAAAAAAAAAACAGAGAGTTTTTTGGAGAGTCCCTTTGTAGGGGTTCTAATTTTGGCAGAAGATTTTAGGAAGAACATATTTTAGGGAGTGTTGTATTGTGTATAGCGAGTGCATATATTAGGTAAGTGCAAAATGAATAGCCAATGTTCAAAATGTATAAATATTTTGACCCTCCCTTTACTTAAAAATTAACCAAAAATCAGGAATTAAACCAATTTTAATGAAAATTTCAGTATTTATCAAATAATGATCACAGAATATAATGAACACATTATTTTCTAAAATTTAAATCTTAGTGGAAATGTATTATTTTGTTTAAAAAAAATACCTTTACTAAAGTTATGGTTTTCCGTAGAAAAAAAATACATGAATTTATTTTTGCTTTTTTTATGAAAATAAAGCATCATGAATTGTAGCAATAAAAAAAAATATTATTTAATTTTTTACATGACCATTACGAAAAAAAAGCCCCTAAAGTCGGTATTAATGAATTCGGTATAACTCAAAGAAAAATTAATTTCTCGAACTGCCAATATTGTCATTGAATTAAGCATTGTTTATTTAATATTTTCACACAAAAATTATAATTGCAAAAAATATTTCTACTTTTTTTTCAAATTACAGGTTTCACATAATTTTAATATGTAAAATTCTAATATTTTCCTCGCTCGCATGAATATGAAACTTCTGGCGTAACGTATCTTTTATATAATCTTGGAAAATATTTTTTTTTTTTAATTTAAAAGCAGGAACACAAAAAATAATTAAATTTAAAAAATGGTAACAATTATACAAACGTCCACGATAGGAATATACGGAATGTACGGCTGGGGGAAAAAAAAGAAAGAAATCCAGCACCCCTACCTTCGTTTAACTACCTGATGCCATTTTTAGACAGCCTTTCGACTTTCTGACATTTTGGGCTTCCATATAATCCATATTTAGACGACTTCTGTTTTGTTGTAATTCTGCCTTCACAGAATCTCTCGCTTTAGGGGGCTAATTAAGCTTCTTTTGTACAAACAAGGTGTTTTTTTTTTATTGAATTCAATATCCTGGGACTTTATTAATTATCTTTTATATAGTTCCATAAAACTGATATTTATCTTTCAAAGAATTTTTACAATGAATTTATTAAACTTCAAAATTTAGCTGAATTTATTAGCTTGCCATGTCGCCATGAAAACATTTTTTATTATAACTTTATTTCACATGTACAAATATTTTTTTTTTCCTTTTGGAAATTAACTTTAGTCTTTAATCTTTTAAATACAATCAAAAAATAGTCAGAAACCTACAAAAAAAATATGATAAATCGGTTTTCAAAGCTATGTCCTCCAATTTTTTTTCAGCATTTTTGCCCGTACCTAGAATATATATATATATATATATATATATACATATATATATATATATATATATATATATATATATATATATATATTTCTATAAAAGTGTCTGTCTGTCTGTGTGTGTGTCTGTGTGTCTACGTTTCCCTACGCAATAACTCTGTCGATTTTAAGTCTACAGACTCGAAATTTGATATACAGGGTACTGAGATTTGGGAATCGGTTTTTGGCCAGAAATTTGGCGATTAAGGGGTCAAAGCTCAACGATTTCACCTTTGAGAATTCTACCAAACTCCTCCGACAATTTTCGGTCTAAACACTTGAAATTTTAGATATAGGTTCCTTGGACTTAATAACTTGATTTGATCCCAAAACAATAGATTTTAAGGGGTCATAATAGGGGTCAAAGTTTTAAAAAATAGACTGCTTTTTTCTTTTTTTTTGGCTCAACATACACCTCCAAATACCCGGGCAACGCTAGGCACACATGCTAGTATATCTATAAAAGTGAACGTGTCTGTCTGTCTGTCTGTGTACATTTCCCTGCGCAATAACTCTGTCAATTTTTAGTCTACAGACTCGAAATTTGATATACCACTACTGAGATTTGGGAAAATCGATGTGATCGGTTATCAGCCAGAAATTTGGCGATTAAGGGGTCAAAGTTCAACGGTTTAACCTTTGAGAACTCTACCAAACTCCTCCGACAATTTTCGGTCTAAACACTTGAAACTTTAGATATAGGTTCCTTGGACATGGATCTAACTTAATAACTTGATTTGAGCCCAAAACAATAAATTTTAAGGGGTTATAATAGGGGTCAAAATTTTAAAAAATTGACCGTTTTTTTTTTGTTCTGTTTTGTTTTGTTTTTTTGCTCAGCATACACCTCCAAACACCCGGGCAACGCCAAAAACCGATCACATAGATATTCCCAAATCTCAGTATTCTGTATATCAAATTTTGAGTCTGTAGACTAAGAATTGACAGAGTTATTGCGTAGGGAAATGTACACAGAGACACAGACACACAGACACACAGACACACAGAGACACGTTCACTTTTATAAATATGTAGATAGATAACTGTAATTTATAGTCATCTGTATGACGTGTGTATATTCATGAGTTTCTATTATCGTCTAGTGATTAGTGTATGTGAGTGCGTATATGTGTGCATATATGTGTGACCGCCTATCTAAAGTTCGTTGTGTGTGTGTGTGTGTGTGCATCTAAATACAGTTCATGATGGCACAAATGATATGCATAAATACCTTTACAACACAAAGCACGAATAACATTTATTTAGTGTTTCGAAAGGGAGAAATATTTTGTCCATCTATGATTTTGTCTTGACAGAAAAGCTGCAATGGCAATTCTCCTCAAGAATGACAGAACTTCGGGTGTTATTTTGGCACCCTTTTATTCCAGATTGTTTTCCCCCTCTTGGAAAGTTGCAAGCTGGTCCTAGATGGCTACATTCAATAGGCGTTGGATCCCTTCCTTCCCCAAGTGCTTTGAACCATTACAACTGATCGACTCTCCAACTCTCTGTCTGATGGCCTGGTCTTCAAACTCTAAACACTAACTAATTTGCACGTATCTCAAAAAGACCATCTCCCTCTCTAAATGACGTCATTAGTGGATCCAGAGAAGCTAGTCTTAATTGGTGATTGGAATGTCATCCTTGATCCCAAGATTGATAAGGTCGGGGTGATTACCGGGTCGGAGTGATGTGACAGCAGTCTTACTGACCTGATGGCTTCGTGTGACCTTGTCGACAGGTTTCATCTGGATCACCCGGGGCGGGAGATGTTGACGTGGCATGCTAGAGTGCCTTCACATCCAAGTAGTTACTTTGGTCGGATGTTTGTTAGAAGAGGCAATGTAGACTTCCTATCTTGCTCCACGTTCCACTCTTTAGGATATTCGAACCATAAATTGGTTATAGCCCATTTGACCTTAAGCACTAGGCTTGAACTAGCCAGATACTGGAGGTTAAATAGCTCCTTACTGAAGTTAGAAGATTTCCGGCTGAAGGTTAAAGATTTAATTCAGCGGGCACTAGTGGGGGCGGTAACAGGAAGTAAATGGTGGGTTAGCACTAAGGCTAAAATTAGACGCTTCTGTGTCCAATACAGCCAACGCCCCGCCCAAGATAGGCGTAACAAAGCCTGTAAATGATAGGCTAAACCAGGCGATGACTTGGGGGGGGGGGGCACTAGAGATAGTACTAGTTAAGGATGACCTCAACTGATTGGCTAGCAAGCGGTACGAAGATCAAGAAGTTAGGGCTAGATTAATGAAAGTTTCCAAAGAGGCTGTGAACACTGTTGAGCATAAGGCTGCTCTACATCGTGGTTCAGATGGGTACGTTCAGAAAGTAAATGACTTTGAAGGGCATGCTCTCATATCAACGTGCGAGATCTGCGAGGGATTTCGGGAGCATTTAATGAAGCACTGTTTTTTCTTTTTTTCTTTTTTTTTTTACAAGGTGGTCACCATTTATCAAGGCCCGGAAGCCACTCAGGGATAAGGGTTATTGCATGTACAGTATATTAGTGTTGAGATTTAATAAAGTGTCTACTTAAGGGGGCAGTTCATCAGGAATTTGTTTACGTTAGACTTGAAGACATCCAGGTTGTAGTCAGATGGGAAACAGGCAAACGGAACAGAGTTCCACAGGCGTGCAGTTCTAAGAAAGAAGCTTTGTTCATGGAATCCATGTTTTGATTCTGGCACAGATAAAGAGTGGGGAAAATTTTTGACAGTGGTTTCAGCTAGATGGGTGTTTTCCGTAAAAGATTGGTGAGGGGGGGACCAGAGATTGGAGCTCAGACGAGCACCTGCCATGGAAATAACGATAAAACAAAGATAGGCTCGCAATGTCTCTTCTGTGGAAGAGAGGCTGTAAGGAAGAGAAAAGGGCATCCCCCACCAAGCCACGAAGTCTATTTTGTACTCTGTCAAGGCAGGATAGGCTGTTTTTAGCAGCTCCTGCCCAGATATGGCAGCAGTATTCCATCCTTGGATGTATTTGGCTTTTATATAGATTGAGAATTGCATCAATAGTGAGATATCTTCTGGAGCGGTAGAAGGATACCACCATCTTTCCAGCTGACAAAACTTTTTTGGTTTGAATAATCATAATAATCGTCAACCATCACACGTTTCTGCATTGCCCAGTCAATATTTAACAGGAGACATTTTTAGCGAAAACTGTTTCTCGGTTTATACTCAAATGTGAGAGAGCTATAGAACTATTAGATGATAACCACTAAATAATGAATTCAAAAGCATAAATTCACAAAAGAGATACTTTTATAAATGTTTAAAATAGAAGTTAAATTAGATAGGAAAATGTAGAATGTTTGTTCATTTTTTTTAAAGTCGTTTTTGTAAAAAGTAGGATCCTTAGCTGAGATAAAAAGTTTGAATCGATAATTTAAGGGCCATGAAAAATCGCATTCAAAGCTTCCCTACTAATTATACAAATTACGTTTGATTAAAAGTTATTAACAAGAGTCCATGTTTATTTTTATTTATTTATTTTTTTTCGTTGAAGAAAGAAAGTTCAGTGAGAAAAGTTAACAATATTTAAATGAATAAGTTTATGTACTTGTTTCGGATGAGCAAACAATAATCTGAAAGAATTAATGTGTTGTGTGTGTGTGTGTGTGTGTGTGTGTGTGTGTGTGTGTGTGTGTGTGTGTGTGTGCGCGCGCGCGTTAGTTTTTTTTTCTCTCTCTCTCTGTTTCATTTTACTTCAGCTGAAGTACTTGAAAATCAAGGGGGCCCCTTTCCGGGACTAACACTTGATCTGTATATGAGATACATTGATATTCACTGAATAACCCTTATCCTCGAGTGGCTACCCGGCCTTGATAAGTGATGACTCCTTTGTAAAAAAAAAAAAAAGAATCCTCTAAAGTTCTCGTTTATCCTTCAAACACTGAGTTAACAAAGCTGAGAACATTATTCCTCTTTCCCCAATTGACCATTTTATAGTACATCTTTTTTTTCTTTTGATCTCTTGGTTTTATTGGATTCCAGGACAAGAATTCATCTAGTCTGGTGAAGTATCTATCTCGGTGTTGTTAATTGGGGCAACATCACCTGGAGAAAGTGCACCATTCCCTGTAAAAGACAGTGTGGGTTAGCCATATCGAGATCTTATAATGGCTGCGAATACTATGTAATTTTGAATATTTAGTCAAGATTTACTTGTAAGGAAAAGTATCCTCATGGCAGGTTTTCCTGGCAACCCCCTGTACAAAGAGACCTTAGACACGCGAGGATAATATCTAGTAGGCATCCAAGCTTCTTCTTTTTTTAATTTTCTTATTGGTTTGTTCAAGCTGAAGATGGGGCATCCTACCGCATGTCAAACATTCGCTAATTCAGATATTTCAACCAAGAGATCTTTTTAAGATTCTGGTCTTACTTTCAAGTGCAATCGTTTGAATCTCTCTTGCACTTGGTTCACTGGGTATGTTTGGCAGGTGATTTTTTAAATTCTTTCTCATGAATCCATTTGCACATTTAATTACTGGAATGATAGAGATCTTCCTAAGATTCCACGGTGCGTGCGTATGTACGACTTTAGAAATGCTACCTCTAACGCCCGATTGAGCAAAGGAAGGTGCGGCAAAGTAGATGTTAGCTCTCTCGTGGATTTCGGCTCGGCTGTTTCTTGAAGAAAAAAAAACCCCTGTCCTTTATGAGTTCTGGGTAGAATAAAAACGGCAATTTTTAGAAAATCAGAGAAATGCATCTGTTTGGCTTAGAATGTTATATTTGTTTTTGTTGACCCAGGCGAGTGTGTGCGCAGAGAGATATGCGCAGAAACCATTTTAAGCATTTTCGTTTTGGACGCCGTAGAGTAAACTTTGGTATCTACAGTTTTACGTTTTTTGTGTGTGTGTGTGTGTTTTTTTTCTGACATAAACAAACAGTTCTTTTGTGACGTCACGTAGTACAAATAAAATTTTTACTGAGTTTTTTTTTTTTGTGTGCTTATTTTGTATTTTATTTTTTATGCTGTTGTTTTTTAACGTCAGTTGTTTTAAAAGGTTCCAGTTATTTTATTTATGTATTTGTTATTATTTTGTTTTTTACAAACAAACAAAAATACGATCTAATTCTGCGACCATCCTTTATTGTATTAGTTTATAGAACATATATTTCTTTCTTTCACCCGTCGATTACAAACAAACGAGACAAGACAATATGTCTCCAATAACTATAGATCTGGTTAGTTGAATCGTATGAGTGTCGTGGAACGTTGGTCGTTATGCTAACATAAATTAAATCACGTGATCTTACGCCATTATCGTTCCATTTGTTGTTGTTTTTTTTTTAATGAAAAATCGCTCTAGACCAGGCATGAAGCCACTTGATGTAAGGAACTAAAAAAAAATAAAAACTAGCTAACGATAAGTATTAGCTGGATAGATTAACTCAGAAACCAGCAATTGTTCCTCCTTTGTCAGAAACATCGCTCATTGTTATGTGAGGACTAAAGACCAAAATAGGAGGAGCGAGAGCTACGAGGTTGACGAAAGTAAACCCAAGATCCAACAACGATGTTTCTGTTTTCGTGTTGCAGAAAGAAAAAGATGAAGAAAACATCCGAGTCTGACGAATCGAAGTCATTCGAAGACCTCTCCATGAGTAACAGTAAGTATACAAAAATTATACAACCAATTTCCGGAAGTCCATAACTGTACTTCCGCTGGTAAATCAGAAGAACAGTCGACTCGAAGTCCGCAGAAACCGGTGTCAGATAAATATTCAATTTTTCTAACCAAAAAAAAAAAAAAAGAAAGAAAGAAAGAAAAGAAAAAAGAGAGCCATAAATATTTCATAAAGTAATATTTTTTATAAGGTACTTATACATGACAGAAGCCACCGCCATTATTTTGGTTTACACTAAGGGCGGTAACTCCTATTTCATAAATATGTTTAATAAAAACTTTTCTTTTTTTTTTTTAATTAGTGTAAAATTGTCACTGTAAGAAAATATAGGTTTTTATTCTTACGGTGATTTTTTTTTAAATGTTCGGAAAAATAAATCCAATGAAATATAATTGAATAAACATATTCCCCCACCCACCCACACACATATATTTTCATTTATTTAAAGTTCTAATTTTCGGCTTATAACAAAGCCCTTATCAAGAATTTTTTTTTTAGTCAATAGATTTTTATTTTTCTTCTCACTTGCCATGGTGTAGTTCAGCGCAGTCTCTATTTGTCGAAGATAGATGTTGTACTGTCTAGTCCAGTGTGTAAATGCTTCATGTTTCTTGTTTCCGTGTATCGGGGTCTCATTTGTTTTATATGTCTTGTATGAAACATTGTATTTCCTTTTATTATAGAAACTATTTTACTAATTCTGTTTGACATTATATCGTTCTCCTCAAAACATTTTCCTGTGCGATAGTTCCTAAAAACCTTATTGTCGACCTTATATGTTTTATACTTAGCATTATCTGTAGTATATTTTCCTGTAATATCCCGTTGAACACTGAAGTATCTTTATTGCAAAGAGAATTTCAGCAGGTGATAAATTTGCGATTGTATTTTGATTTGGTGTTATCTTATAAATCGTTAGGGATTTTTTAATACTTTTTTCTTCCATGTCAATATTGGCATTCATTTCCAATGCTTTTTTGAAGGTATCAACAAACCTTTCGGCCAGGCCGTTAGACCTAGGGTTGTACGTTAGTGTAGTGACGTCCCCTATTGCCAACGACTCACAGTAGTTATTAAATTCTTGGTTTGTGAATATGATACCATTGTCGTTTAAAAGTGTATTTGGTATTCCCAAACGACTAACGCCTTTATAGTGTTCGAAGCTGTGGATGTTTGTATCTACACATGACAGACCATTTCGAAAAACTACCCACAATTACCAGATAATCGTACCCCTTCAATGATCCTGCATAGTCAATATAAATGCGTGTCCAGGGAACGTCTGTTTTTGGCTAGGGATGAGTCTTCATCGATGGAACTTTTGCTGCTAATTGAAATTTTACCAGATTTTCCGGGCACATTCAAGGCCAATAAGTATAATCTCTCATTAATGTCTTCATTATAGAGATTCCCGGATGGTCCATATGGAATTCTTTCAAAATTCTCTTTTGCAAGACTCGCTGTATTATGGCTGTATCTGCATATCTCAACATTTCGTCACATATCGAAAATGGAAATCCTTTTTTCTTTATACTTGTTTCTTCATACTGTTAATATATTCATCCATTTCGCTGGGGGTTTTCTTCCAGTGCCACCGGTAGTTCTCTAACGATGCTAAGTAGTATATCCACTAGTTCTTTTTTTTTCCTCATTTAGTGTCGCTATAACTGTTTTTCAAGTAATTCAGAGTTTTTCGGAATCAATCTAGACAGACCATCTGCGCGTGTGATTTTACTCGATAGCAAATATTACATTTTGACATTTAGTTAAGCATAATAATGCTCTATCTCTGTAATCTATTTGTTTTGTTTTTTTTTTTTTTTTTTTTTTGTTTTGTTTTTTCATTTTCTTTCTTTGAAGATTATAACGCTGGGTATGGGGCAACCAAACCAGCTGTCAGCATTGCCCTGCTTTTTATTGCAACCAACCGACAGCTCTTTTTAGTATCCTCGCTGTTCCCTTAAGTGCAATTGTCTGGATCTCTTTTGCACTTGATTCATCAAGGATATTAGTTAGGGAGGACTTCAGGTTCTTTTTCATAAGTCCTGTAGCATCTATAATAACTGGTATGATTTAAATCTCCCCAAGATTCCAGTTTCTTTTCATTATCTCCCTAAGATTACAGTTTCTTTTCATCATATATCACGTCTTTTTTTAGGCAAAAATCGACAGTAGTGGTGTACGGTCTATTTGTAAAACGAATGGTCTACCATGAATAAATCTGGGAATTTTTTTAATGGCGTACACACTTCCCGGGCCTTCTTTTACAATCTGACTATAATTCCTTTCAGCTGGCAGTAAAGCCCTTGAAGGTAATCGGTTTAGTTGATTCATCTACAACCCAGTATAAAGCACAGCTCACGAACCATATTCGCTTATGTCTGATGCTACAATTAATTCCTTTTTCGGATGGTAATGCGCCAAAGCTAGATCCGATAATAAACACTTGTTAATGTTTTTAAATACTTCTTCGAATTCTTTCGCTCAGTACCGTTTTTTTTTTTTTTTTTTTTTTTTTTTTCACTTTCCTTACTAATTCATTTAACGGTGATATCATTTCGTGCATTGTCTGAATATACAGACTATAGTAATTGGCAAGACACAGGAACCTGCCTATGCATGTTTCTGTTTTATATATAGCTTTATAATCAATTATTTGATGCAAATATTCGATTCTGTTCATGCCGAATTCACATTTTTCAAGGCCAAGTTTAAATTCGTAATCTTCTATTCTCTTGAATACTTCTCGAATATAAATTTTGAATCCAGATCAGCTAGCCTGGTATCTGTAATTTGATGAAATAAATATGCCTTGGATAGATCAATTTTCGAGAAAGCAAAGACCGGCTTGGAACGTCTCTTCTGTGAGAAAGAGGTTGCAAGGAAATCTTTCCTCATCCTACATATTTTCTTGGCCTAGCCCCCTCAGATTATATATATTATGTTGATGGCCTTAGGATAACATCATGAGAGGAGGTTGAACATTAGTTAGATTTTCATATTTCACATCAAAACCTAAAGAATTTTACAAAGGAGACATTTATAAGCTCGTTGATTGAATCAAGTTATAAAGTTCAAAGGTCATCATTATCATTATGAATCATGATTTAAAAACTAACATCCTTTCATTTACCAGATGGAATTTTAAATCGACCACATCTTTTGCATCGACCTAATACATTTAAACAGTGTAGTGGTATGTCTATATTTTTCGGTCCAGAATTTTATCGTGTGGTGATTATACCTACTTTTGAAATTATTTTCTGTGATTCCTACGCGAATTTCTTATTATAGTTGCTATTATTTGTTGTCGACTTGTACATGACATTGAAGTAATGAATATATCGAATATTTTATTTAAAGAATTGTTTATAGTGTTGTTTTACTATAATGTTTCAAGCGGCCGTGAATACGCTGCTGATATTATTATTTACACTTGTTTTGCATATGATATCAAAGTAAAGAAGTATATTTGAATGCAATTATGTTATGTGTTTTTCGTTTTTCAGTCGAAGCAGACAACGTGGCCTACAATGAGGATGCAACAGATGACATTTACCAAAACGCTGTTTTGTTGGTCAAGGAAAACTTATTGGTGTATATTGAAAAAAATAAAATGGAAGAAGTACCTTTTGAAAGTGAGTTTTCGGTAAGAAGTCAACCTCGTTTTTAAATACTTGACTTTTAATCTTTCTCCCCTCTTTTTCTCCCTCTTCCTCTCTCTCCCTATGCTCATATAAATTCGTTTTTCTTTTGCGTGTATTGATATTCATATTAAACCCCCTCTTTGCTATTTATTTAAAAAGAAAATACAATTTTGTTATATATGGGTTGTGGAATCGCATTCACTAGCAAAAGATCTGTCTAATTTGCATATTCTTTTAAACATTCATTTTAATTAATTCCCTATTAGTTTTTTCGATTTTCTTATGGGATGATCATCTTTAGTTTACTATTACGAGTAATTATATTCATGCAGATATTCTACATGGTTTATATTTGCATAATATTTGCATAAAAAGTTTACAGTAAACACAAAATTGTTTCCATATATATTTATGTATACGTATATATTTTTGTTTAATCTATCTATCTATCTATCTATCTATCTATCTATCTATCTATAAAAGTGAATGTGTCTGTGTATCTGTTGGTGTATCTGTGTGTCTGTCTGTCTGTGTACATTTCCCTACGCAATAACTCTGTCAATTTTTAGTCTACAGACTCGAAATTTGATATACAGGATACTGAGATTTGGGAAAATTGATGTGATCTGCTTTCAGACAGAAATTTGGCGATTAACGGGTCAAAGTTCAACGATCTGACCTTTGAGAACACTACAAAACTCCTCCGACAATTTTCAGTCTAAACACTGGAAATTTTAGATATAGGCTCCTTGGACATGGATCTAACTTAATAACTTACTTTGAGCCACAAACAATAGATTTAAAGGGGTCATAATAGGAGTCAAAGTTAAAAAAAAATTGACCGCTTTTTTTTTTGCTCAACGTACACATCCAAATACATGGGCAATGCCGGGCACCCATGCTAGTATATCTATAAAAGTGAACGTGTCTGTGTATCTGTCTGTCTGTGTGTCTGTCTGTCTGTCTGTGTACATTTCCCTACGCAATAACTGTCAATTTTAAGTCTACAGACTCGAAATTTAATTCAGACAGAAATTTGGCGATTAAGGGGTCAAAGTTCAACGATTTGACCTTTGAGAGCTCTACCAAACTCCTTCGATAATTTTGGGTCTATATACTTTAAACTTTATATATAGGTTCTTTGGACATGGATCTAACTTAATAACTTGATTTGAGCCCCAAAAAAATAAATTTTAAGGGGTCATAATAGGGGTCGAAGTTTAAAAAATGTTTTACCTCTGCGGTCTCTACCAAATTACTCAAACAATTTCTGATCTAAACATTTGAAATTTTACATAAAGGGTATTCAGAGATAGGGAAAGCTTTTTAATCGATTTGTTTCGAAAATTTTTAATTACCAATATATAAATGTGTGTATGTCTGTTTGCATGTCTGCCTAAAACTTTTGACAGCGGCAACGGATTTTCACATGATCAGTATCGTTTTAAAGTTCGACCTTTCATACGACAAATATCGAAAAATTGGCTAAAAACATTAATATCTTCACATTCAACTAGGCACTTTTCTACAGGGGAGGGGGTCACTTTTTTCGCCGATATTTTTGAAAGTTATCCTCTCCTTTACATTGTCTAGCCTTAATTTTAAGAAATGTCGCTTCCGGTTTGGCGGTGGTTGTAACAGCATAAACGTTAGGTTTTACATCGTTCTTTTCCTCCTTTGCGGTACAGGTTCGAACCTGCCTTCCTACTACCACTTTTTATTTTTTTGCTCAACATACACATCCAAACACCCGGGCAACGCCGAGCTGAAATGCTAGTATATATATATATATATATATATATATATATATATATATATATATATATATATAAGGATAACGTTGAAAAACAAATCTTAATTATTTTCAAACATATAGACACATGTGTTTCAAATTTTCTTTTGAATGTAGGAAATGATAATTACTGCCAGTCGGAAAATTCGAACCCAAATCACAAGTTAACCCTTTATTTCGTACGTCGATATTGTATCTTAAAGCTCTTAGAAATTACCTCGAGAAATTAGGAAAATTAAGTATCACAGATGTCAAATCAGCGAGTATATACAGTAAACAGTCAGAGAGTAATCAGCGACAGAGTATTGTATTGTGCTAGTTAACCGCTGTTCTTAGTTACCTAAAAAAGTTTCCACTTTTTTTCCTAAAGGGGCCTTATTTATTTTTTATTAAAGGGGATAATATTTTTAAAAATAAATATTAACAATTATTTTTGAGCCTGCAGACACGTCTGTTTCGAAATTACTTTCTCTAAGTGTATAATTTAACCCGCTGGATTTCCAAGCTTTGTTATCGATAGGTTTCGTCTTAAAAAATTAATACTTCATTCTAACTACCAATTTTCTTTTGTCGAATATTGGTCCATGTTGTTAAGAAGAATACCATCTCATTGGATTTCATTCTTTTAGAACTACATGTTATCTCATTCGGATTATTTTTCAGAAGAAAGCCGTACTTCTTGTTAGCAACAAATCTTAGTTATAATGGGCACCGTATTTGTTAGCAGTAGCAAATGTTACACAACGTTTCAGAATTTTTTAGATGAGGGTGGATTATTCGTATTATTTGGATAATTCAGACTACTGTTCTCATCTTTAGCGTTACTTTCACAGCGTTTCGATCGATGTAACCGCCAACCTTCTTCAAGTTAATCTTCTCGAACTCGGGAATCTTTCTGTCAAACTCAGGAATCTGCACTAATTTTTGAACGTAGCATTTTATTTGATTTACGGGAGTAGCATGCTCTCGTTCCGTCAGCCATGACTGTGTAGAAGTCCTAAGTAATTCACAATTGTATTTTGAATGCCGCCCGCACTGAGGATTGAACCTTCAACCTCCAAAAGAGACAACTCCAACTTGACAACTGAATTTCGCCAACTACTTTATCTAATATACGTGGCGTAGTGGGTAAAGTACTTGGTAAATTTCAGTTGTAAAGGATTCCGTTCGAAATCCCGTATAGATTCACAAATTCAACAGAAAAATTCCCGAATCCGACAAGATACTCCTGAAAAGGGCGAAGGTTACATCGACCAAATCGTTGCGAAAATAGCACTCAAAACGAGAAAAGCTGTTTGAAACATTCAAATAATACGAAATATTACATTCTTTCATTTATTATTAACTAGCAGGATGACCCGACGTTGCCCGAGATTGAATAATAATCAACGGATGTTTCACACTCCCATATTTTTATTGTCATCAAAATCGATGAAATAGCCCATTTTTCAATCAAATCGATTGATTGCCTGCTCTAATTGGGGAACCATTGTGATGCACATGAAGGAAGCTTCATATGCATCTTGCAGTGACTAAGTTCACAATATATTTTAGTCTACATTGCACTGTAGAGAACCTACTGTTGATTTTATAAAATTATTTTATATATAATGGCTTGCATTAAAGTTTAAAATGCAAACGTCAAGTATCATACTTCATTTGTGCTCTAAATTGAAACATTCATTTCGAACGCGCCCCTGTCACCTACTGTTGATTTTATATGTCGGGTCTTTCGGCTTGTGTGGTAATAAAACTTCTCAAATGCACTTGTGATGTTAGGCAGTGTAAGATGTTAACTTTGGTCAAAATTGCTTGTTCCTTCTTTCATCGGATTATTTCGATTATCAATTATCGACACTTATCAAAAACACTGTGATACAACACCTATCTAAGAACACTGCAAGGCACAAAAAGTACCTTCGTGTGAAATTTCATAAAAATCAATCCAACCGCTTTCGAGTCCATAGGGTGCGAACTCACAGAGACACAGGCGCACAAAGTTCATATTATATAATAGATAGATAGATAGATAGATAGATAGATAGATAGATAGATAGATACGCATGATGTGCACAAAAATTCAGAGGAAATGAGAAAATAAATGCATGTTATTCATTAAAAATATCCGAAAAAAATTTTAAAAATAAAAAAAAAATAATGATAAAAGACTAGTTAGCAGTTTTATTAATAAAGTAGGTATTTATGTGCTTCCCCACGAAAGCAAATTTGGCACAAGGCCGTTTTTTAATGCGGAGAGAAGGATGAAAGGGGGAACCAGCTCTCCCAAGGAGGGGGGGGGGCTGGTAGTGACAATTGGTATGAAGGGTTTCCCCTACATTGACCAAAACTGATTGCTACTATAGAAATGATCTGATATGTGAGGTTGCCCCTACATATTACTTTGATTGCAGTATCTGCCGGAACAGATACTACACTTTGCTCCTGGCCCGAAGGCTACGAACGATACCCGATGCCAGGTAAGTTTTATTAATAAAGTAGGCTACACATAAAAAGTGGACGTTTTCTTTTTTCTATACTGCTAGATGACACAATCATAAATTTATAATCTGTGCACGATTTATAATCTACTTTCTTTTCATTCCATTTCCCTGTTTTCGTGCTTTTAGGTTTTAGGTTTGGGAGTTCAAAGAAACAACAACAAAAAAAGTAGGAAATTGATCACATTTTTGAAAACAGTTAATTTGGACATATTAGGAAATAACAAGGCCGATAGCCATTAGTCGTGTGCTCTTGTGTAATGAATGAATGCGTAAATGTAGGATTGACATGAAATTCTTAAAGATAAACTAAAATGACCGAAAAATGGGCAGAAATGACTTAAATAAATAAAAAGTAAATGACTTAGAATGACATTAATGAACTTAAGGATGAATTGAATGGCCTTAAGAATGACCCGCACTTTACAGATACTACACTTTGATTCTTGGCCAAAAGGCCAAGAAAAGCTTAAAAAACTAAGAACAGCATCTATTAACAACAGACCTTTGATCTTAACCAAAAAGGCCAAGCACAAAAGTGTTAAGGAAAGACCGACAGACCGGCCGACGGACCGACGGAGTGACTTATAGAGTCGCTAGCACGCGACTAAAAAATATTATGAAATGATTAAAATAATTTTTAAAAACATTTTTGAGACTTTTCGAAGAAGGCCGTTGGTCTTTTTAGGGATTTTTCTTTTCATTTTTTGTACTGATAGTATTAACACTGAGGGGTTGGATCCTTGTAGAGAGAAAGAAAAAAGAACACGTCTATTTTTGTTGGTGGTTGTTGTAAGTCTCGCGTTGATGCGTATGTATGTTTGGTTTG
>NC_136491.1:105714196-105739196 GCF_053919585.1 Euprymna scolopes
AATTTTAACTGTACGTTACTTGGATATGAATCAAACTTTTCAATTTGATTTGAGCCCAAAACAATAAATGCTAGGGAGTCAAAATTAGGGTCAAAGTTAAAAAAAAAAAATGACTTCTACAAAATTATTTTAGTTAATTGAGTCTCTACCAAATTACTAAACCAATTTTTGGTCTAATCATTTGAAATTTTACATACAGTGCATTCAGACAATCAGACATAGGGCAAGCTTTTTAATCGTTTTTTGGCCGAAAATTTGGCTGCCAAGGTGTCAAAGTTCAAAAGCCAATTTTGGGTCTAAATATTTGAAATTTTACATAAAAGGTATTCAAACATGTAGCAAGCTTTTTAATCAGTTTTTGGGACAAAAATTTGGCTGACAAGAGGTCAAAGTTGAAAGACTTGACCTTTGCAGACTCTACCAAACTCCTCCGCCAATTTTGGGTCTAAACACTTGAAATTTTAAGTGTAGATTACCTGAACATGAGTCAAACTTTATATATATATATATATATATATATATATATATATATATATATATATATATATGAACATAAAGTTATGAAAAGTACATAGGGTCCAAGCAAAGCTGGACTGAACTGCTGGTATATATATATATATATATATATATATATATATATATATATATATATATATATAATTTGAGGTTGCTATTTTTCAAAAGTAGGGTAACCAATGAAATATAACGAGGTTAATACAAGAGTGCTCAATACGGAAGTAGGGCAAGTTACATTTTCAATTTGTCTTTACATAACCAGTAATTTGTTGCTACACAATCATGAACATGTTTCGAAACATGCTCATGACTGTGTAGCAACAAATTACCGCTTATGTAAAGAGAAATTGAATATATATATATATATATATATATATATATATATATATATATATATATATATATATATAGTTTTTTGTTGTTGATTTTTTTTTAAACGATATTGAGGTTAGCGTCTTCACCTTGAAGATCGGATGTTTTTTAAAAATTGCCCATTTCTTATTTTGGACGTAAACAATGCATGTACGTAGATTACTGTTTTAATATATATATATATATATATATATATATATATATATATATATATATATATATATATATATATATAAGGAACAAAGCAAGTTATATGTTCATCAACATTTCGTCTTTATTGTAAGAATTCTTTTGAATGAATGAATTGAAGAAAATAAAATACCAGTACAATATTTGAAAATATATTTCTTGTAATGAAAAAAATAACTTTTATCTATTGCAGAACGAAAAAAGTTGTTGGAAATTAAAAAAAGAAAAAAAACGTTACAGCGTTGTGAAAGAAAATTTTTGTCAAATACAAGGGGCGTGCAATATGTAATGCTCCCGGTCCACTTCCCATAGCAGTAGAGCAACGAAACTTGGCACAGTTATTAGTCTTTCTCTACATAGGAACCACCCAGTTATGCATTTCTTCCATCGTTTGATGCAGCTCTGGAGACCGTTTTTGTAGAACACTCCAGCTTGGTCCTCCAACCACGACGTGACTTCAGAAATCAAGGCTGCATCATCTGGGAAAAGCTTTCCTTTCAAAAACAACTTCATGGCTGGGAAGAGGTGAAAGTCAGAGGGTGCAAGGTCAGGAGAGTAGGGAGGATGGGGAGGATTTCATAACCACACGCCCGTGCTTCTGATCTGGCGACATGTGAGTTGTGGACCGGAGCGTTGTCCTGCAGGAGGAGGGTACCTTTGCTGATCTTGCCCCGCCTCTTGATTTTGATAGCTTCCCTTAATTTCCTCAAAAGTGAAGCATAATAGGCTCCTGTAATTGTGGTACCCTTTGCCAGGAAATCTGTCATCACTAATCCGTCCTGGTCCCAGAAGACTGTGAGCATGACCTTGCCAGCGGAGGGCTGCACCCTTGCCTTCTTTGGAGGTGGTGAGTCCAAGTGCCTCCACTGCATTTACTGGGCTTTGGTCTCTGGATCATAGTGATGGACCCAGGTTTCATCCTGTGCAATCAGTCTTTTGAAAAACTTTGACTCATCTTCTTGGCACATCTCCAAATTCATCCTCGAACACTCGATGCGTTTTCGCTTCTGGAATAGTGTGAGCAACCTGGGAATCCATCTGGCAGACACCTTATGCATATGAAAATGGTCATGAATGATAGTTTCCACAGACCCTGTACTAATCTTGACATCTTGGACTATTTGGCGAATAGTAATGAGCCGATCTTCCAAAATGACAGCCTCAACTTGACGGACAGATGCCTCATCAATGGCAGAAGAGGGGCAGCCAGGTCTGGGGGCTGTTTTCACAGACTTCCGGCCATGTTTGAATTCACGATGCCAGCGTTTTACAAGGTCATATGATGGGGCATTATCACCATAAGTTTCTTTCATTTCATCAAAAGTCTCCTGTGGTGTGCGTCCTTTCAAATACAAAAACCGGATCACTGCTCGACATTCAACAGGCTCCATTTCACACCTGACTCAGTTCAAACGCCTGTGAAACAGAAACCACAATTAGTTCAGAGCTGTAATTTGCCACATAACCCGTAGAGATATAAATCATGGCACATGCAAAATTTCAGCAGGATCAGACAACTGGAAGTGGGTCAAGGGCATTACTTATTGCACGCCCCTCGTATTATACTGGTATTTTATTTTTCTTCAATTCATTCATCCAAAAGAAGTCTTACAATAAAGACGAAACGTTGATGAACATATAACATGATTTGTTCCTTTTTTATTTCTCTATCTCGTTGGAATACTATTTCTATTATTCTCATCGTATAATATACATATTGGTATATTTAGGCAGCATTTTTTCATTCAAGCAAATATTATTACATGCAACAGAGACACTTTGCTTTATCATTCTATTTTTAAATTTTTCGATTTTCTGTATAATTTTTTTTTTTTTTGTATAAAAATCAAAAATGTTAATAAAAGTTCCATAGTTGTTGCTGTCACGAGCACTTTCAATTCGTCCACGAATCATCATTAGGTGTTGAAGTAAAAGTGCGAAGGAGCAAAAATGAGAACTTAAAGTGAAAACTAAAATATACAGTAAACGGCGATACATTAAAACCCTAAGTTTAAAACCCTAATAATAATATTATCCAACACAGCAATGCAAACTCCATTAATATATTTTATCGAAATCAAATGACACCTAACTTAAGAATCGAAGAAAATGCAATTAAAATATGATACGTATATACTTGACGCCTTTTAACAGTAATTCTAAAAAAATTTATCTATTACAAGAAGTTTAGAACACAAAACCTTGTGGTTAGAAACAACTCTTCACCGGCTATAAAAAACGTTGGAACAAACCAATGTAGTGTACAAATTCAAATGTTCTATGGGAGAATGTAACTCTGAAAATAATACATACATTGTGCATACAACGACAACGTTGTCCCGGCGAATAACCAAGCATCTAAATAATACTAGTTCTATATATAAACATTTGATAAAAGAACATAACTGTGCTCCTTCCAATCTTAGAAAGGTCCTCGTTGACAATATAAAAATTATACAACATGAGAATCATATTAAAAAAATAAAAGTTCTTGAAGCGTCATATATTAAAACCCTTCAACCCACTATAAATGATATTGCATTCGTGAAAAGCAGTAACGTTCTCAAATGTCTTGCGTAGTACGTATTGGACGGACTTTGTAAACGACGTCCACGAACTTGCTGATTTTAATACTCGAATTTTTAATCAACCTATATTTTAAATCGACTTTTCATCGACTATATATATATTAACTTAGCGCCGTTTACTGTATATTTTAGTTTTCACTTTTAATTCTCATTTTCGCTCCTTAGCACTTTTACTTCAACACCTGATGATGATTCGGGGACGAATCGAAAGCGCTCGTGACAGCAGCAATTATGGAACTATTATTAATATTGTTGATTTTGATACAAAAAATTATACGGAAAATCGAAAAATTAAAAAAGAATATTAAAGCAAAGTGTCTCCGTTGCATTTAATAATATTTGAATGCTTGAATATATATATATATATATATATATATATATATATATATATATATATATATATATATATAAATTAACTGAAATTTTTAGATAGTTTCAGATTGCAGCTTGTATAACACTGTTAAATTAAAGTCCATATAAATATTAGTAACAATATTTATAAGACAATCCCAATCAGACAAAGAAGCTCAATATACGAAATAGAGCAATAGTAAAAATGAAAACTTGGATTTGTGCATCGATATTTCTTTATTGAACCAAACTACACCATGGAATATCCATTTTTAAATCTTGGCTTTTTTAGGTTTTTCCTGTAAGCGTTTTAGTTTTTCAATCTATATGTTAAATAGTAAAATTTATGACTGCCTATAAACATAATTTTGCTAAAAAAACAAACATTTCCTCTGATGAGATGAGCCATTTATTGAAAATTCATGAATTTTTTTTTTCGTAGGAGTCACCACTTATCAAGGCCTGGAGGCCACTGGAGGATAAGGGTTAATAGGTGTACCGTAGTCAATGGGATTATAGCGTAGAAATCGTAAGTAGTGGAAATTTTGTAAATTGAATTGCTTAGGGTGGCGGGTCATCAAGAACTTGTTTACATTGGACTTGAAGACAATCAAATTGTAGTCAGCTGGAAAGCAGGAAAACGGAAGAGAGTTCCACAGGCGTGCAGTTCTAAGAAAGAAGCTTTGTTCATGGAATCTACGTTTAGGTTTAGGCACAGATTATTGATAGTGGTTTTGGCCAGACGAATGTTTTTCGTGAAAGTTTGGCGAGAGGGGACCATAGATTGGAGCTCAGACGAGCATTTCCCATGAAAATAACGATAAAACAGAGATAAGCTCGTAACATCTCTTCTATGGGGAAGAGGTTGCAGGGAAGAGAAAAGGGCATACCCCACTAAGCTACGAAGTCTATTTTGGACTATGTCAAGGCAGGATAAGCTGCTTCTAGCCCAGATGTGGCAACAGTACTCCATCATTGGACGTACCTGGTTTTTATATAGGTACAGAATTGCATCAGGAGTGAGATATCTGCTGCAGTGGTAGAAGGATCCTACCATATTTCCAGCAACCTTGGCAACAGATTTTATGTATGTGTTCGATTACAGATCAGGAGTAAAGGTCACGCCCAGAAATTTGTCAAAACATGGAGCCTCCCCAAGACGAGAGCCATTCATTTCAGTTGATGCCAGATGAGGATCAGAGCGGTGATGATGTAAAGATAGGAGCTTGGTTTAAATGCATTAAAAGTAACCAACTTTCCCATGTACCACATACTCAAGATCAGAGGAGAGAATCAGAGAATCTGAACGATAAAATTGTCACCATAGAAAAACATGATTCCATTTCCGTTTGATAAAAACCGGTTTTCTTTCTTTTATTTTTTTTTTGTTATAGACCATCTATTAGTTGGCCAGTTGTGTAGAAATCCCCAAAGTGATAGGAACCTTCTATTATGTCTGAAAGTGACACAATGTTCAACAAGCGAGATCGGAGATGCACTGCTATACAAATCATATTCTCTACCGGTCCAAGTTATGACAACAATGCAAATCCGAATTGTTTAATGCTTAAGGACACAGCTCAACACATCGGACGACCCTTTCCAGCTACGGTTATAGTCTTTGATGTGGCTTCAAGTGAGGGCCACATCATGCCACCTCACATGTTTGAAGTCGGCTTGAAAGTCAACACCAAAGTGTACCTGGATGTGCTGAAGAGTATGGTGATCCTCTGATGCAATCAGGTGGTCGCTGGCAGACGCTGGATGTGCCAGCCCACAAGTCCAAAGAGATCCTAGCGTGGTTTCAGAAAGAGTGCCTTGTACCCTCCTCTCACTGCCCCCTCCTACTCCGGCTTGAACCTGCTGGATAACTTCGTTTGGTCATACATCAAGAACATTCCCAACATGATCTCCAACAACACTAAAGCCAACCTGATCGCTGCCATCTGCCAATTATTCACAGAACTCCTGTCGGCGCTTGTGGAAAAGGCATGCTCCCAGTTCCGGACCCGTATCAGTGCGTTGATTGAAGCTGATGGCAGCTACATTGAATAGATGTCAGCTCTACTACATAATCAAGTTACCTGAATTGATTTTTTCCATAAAAGTTTTAAAATAAAGTTGTAGTGTTGTTTTCTTTAGGGTGACATTTTTATCGTTCCACCCTGTATTTATTTTTCCAAAACTTTTCATATATAAATTAGTAAATGTGGACTTACTGCTAAATATGACTAGAATGGTTCGTATCTGCTGTTTCGTTTTGTTGTTGTTGTTTTTTTTTCAGTATATTTTTGCTTTGCTTTTTGTTTGTTTATTACTTTTGAAAAAGAAAGACTTTTCTCGAAATTATCAAAGCCATTTTACCATCCCGATTATACATGGCATGTACTTCAGCTAATGCATTTTTATGTTTAACTATACCATTGTCTTTGTCTCTTCATCATTACCGGCATGCAAGGTTCCAACCAAAAACATGTCGCTATTTTGAGCAGGAATTTTCAAATAGAATGTTCATGCATTTAAGCATTTAATGATAAACGAGTAATTCTTAATTATTACATGTTAATATTACGCATATATATATAATCGAAACCGAAACCAAAACTTCTAAAAAATTCTTGGTAAAATTATTTATAAAAAATTAGATGACTTGAGTGCCATCAGCTATAATCGAAACCGAAACCAAAACTTATGAAGAATTCTTGGTAAAATTATTTATTACAAGAAATGGAAGTACATAACAATTAAACGACAGGTCACTCGGAAGAAAAAAAGATGTAAGCGTAACACAAAATAACACCCGCTATCATATTAATACATAGATAACTTTTGGATTCTGCCCGCTGTGAATTGAACTAGTCAAAAGATGTTTTTTTTTAATTTTTTGTTTTTTTTAGCTGACGTTGTGATTGTAAAAAATTGCTAATATATATATATATATATATATATATATATATATATATATATATATATATATATATATATATACACACACACACACATATGCTGGAAGGGTCATATTCAGATAGATCTTTACCTTAATGACTATACCCGTGTCCCTCCCCCCGCTGCTAACTCTGCCCGCTCACTCATGTTTTCTATCATTCACACTGAGGAAGATCGAAGGATGGGTCGAAAATTATGTGCTTTTGAAGGAAACATTCTTGTTTTTTTGTTTTTTTTCAAAAGACTTTTTGTATTCCTATACGTCAACACCTAGGAAATAAATACAAAAAAGATATAAATATTCATATATTTTTCGTATTCATTTTTTATTCATATATATATATATATATATATATATATATATATATATATATATATATATATATATATTTAATTTTTTTTTAATTATTTATCTACTATTTCTTAAAAACCATCTGCATTCTTTTCCAGCAAGAAAAACGATACATCGCTACACAAGGTAAGTCACGTCAATTCTGGAAACGATGAAGAACGCATGTTCTTTGTCTGGGTCAAACATGCAAAGATGCTTATTCGTTATTTGCCAAGAACTGTCCGGCGTACGTTTATTCGTCTCGACGTGAACACTAGTTATATGTGAAACTCCCCCACACGCACCTACTCGAGGAACATTTATAGGTACAAGAGAAAAGAGCATTACACATCAATACAAACCGAGGCATTATACACACTAGACGTGTTACCGCGACTGTATACAGACAATGCTAAATTCCGTTGACATGAGCAGGTAATATTTTCGACAATTGCACAAAACGGCCCAAAACCCCTTATTTCGGGTTTTTTGTATTTCGGGTTTTTTGTGTTCGTTACGAACCATATGTAGATAAGGATAATCTAGGGACTCACACCTTTCAGGAAAAAAAAAGAATTTTTTCAGTTTGGTGCATCCGTTTGAAAGTTTTATTGGTCTGTGTACACGCACATAAATAAATAAATAAACATTTAGAATTTTATTTATATTATATATACACAATTATGCTACATAATGACACTCGTTATATAGACCGGATACATAACACATGT
This sequence comes from Euprymna scolopes, assembly GCF_053919585.1. Lineage (NCBI taxonomy): Eukaryota > Metazoa > Mollusca > Cephalopoda > Sepiida > Sepiolidae > Euprymna > Euprymna scolopes. The sequence goes on from NC_136491.1 coordinate 105,722,221, forward strand.
TCATTTATGCAAAAACGTAATTTGGTAAAGTTGAATAAATAGTCACAAATGTAAATGTACAGTGTGAATATCCAAAGACAGAGAATTATCAAGCCCACCACACCTTGATTTGGACCTTAGAACGCCTGCTTAACATGCTCCCCCGATCAAAGGCTGGAGGAGACGAAAAGGACTCAATGATTCGCATACCAGCTTGCATCTTGTGAATACATTCATATACAGTAACAAGAGTCAGACGAACAGAAATGACTTGCTACTCACAACTACACACACTAACAAGAACAAGGTAAACAGACACACACACCACGCTGCCAAATACTCACATATGTAGATTACTTATATACGCATATTCACACTCGTGAAAGATTGGCAAGGGGGGGCGAGGGATTGGAGCTCAGGCGAGCACCTGCCATGGAAATAGCGATAAAACAAAGACAGGCTTGCAACGTCTCTTCTGTGGGAGAGAGGTTGCAGGGAAGAGAAAAGGGCATTCCCTACTAAACCACAAAGTCTATTTTGTACTCTGTCAAGGCAGGATAGGCTGTTTTTAGCAGCCCCTACCCAGATGTGGCAGCAGTACTCCATCCTTGGACGTACTTGGCTTTTATAAAGATAGAGAATTGCATCAATAGTGAGATATCTTCTGGAGCGGTAGAAGGATCCCACCATTTTTCCAGCGTCCCTGGCAACAGATTTGATGTACGTGTTCTATTTTAGATCAGGAGTAAAGGTCAAACCCAGAAGCTTGTCAAAACATGGAGCCTCTCCAAGACGAAATGGGGATCAGAGCGTTGATGATGTAAAGATAGAAACTTGGTTTTGAATGCATTAAAAGTGACCAGCCACCTCTTCCCCCATTGTACCACGTGCTCAAGATCAGAGGAGAGAGAATTTGAGAGAACTTTACCATTTACAGCCTTTGATGTGTTGCCATAGATGGTCGTGTCATCAGCATAGATGTCAACGAATGATTTAAGTATGTGTTTTGGGAGATCATTGATGTAGATCAGGAAGAGAGTTGGACCCAGGATGGACCCCTGAGGGACTCCAGCATTAATACTGTGGGCCTCTGATTTCTGCCCATCAACCACTACTCTTATGAACCTATCGGAGAGAAATGATTTAATGATTGAGAAAACATTTCAGGTGAAAAGTCATCTCTCTCTCAGTACAGACCAATAAGTCTTCTGTGTGTCATGAGTAAGTTGTTGGAATCCATATTAAATAAAGAAGTAGTCAACCACCTCAACAGAAACAACCTTCTTAGTGATACGCAATATGGTTTCCACTCTGCAAGATCTACAGCAGATGTGCTAACGGTTATAGCACACAGGATTAGTGAATCTCTTGATAAAAGGTTTTCTTTCCAGGGCAATTGCTCTTGACATATCGAAGGCCTTTGATAAGGTATGGCATAAGGGCCTACTTCACAAGATTTCCAGCTACGGTATTATTTTTTTTTTTTTTTTTTTTTTTTTTTTACACAGTGATCACCACTTATCGTGGCTTCTGGCCTTGTCTGATGCTGACGAGATGACCTCAGGTCCATTGATGATAGTTGGGATAGAACGTATACTTCTGTTCAAGATCCTGTTTGCTATTTGCCAGAACTGGTGGGAACCAAGCCGCTGCTCAGCTACTTTGGATTTAACAGACTGAGCATATAGTTCTCTTGCATGTTTTATTACTCTTCGACAGAAACATTGTGAAAATAAAACTCAAGATGGGAACAATAGTCTGAAATCAATTCTCATCTAAAAAATTCAGAACCTAAGCTTATTATAGTTTCCATATGTCTAGATAAATTGAACTTTAAGGGTCCAATTGAAATTAGAGTATAAGCGATGTCCTGGTCGAGTTTCAACCCTTTGTCACAAGTATTATATCTTAGATCTTTGAAAAGCAATGCAAACAATTATGATATAAATTGGTATTTTAATATGATAAGACAGCATATGTAAACTTTTCTTGTTTGTCCATCCGTAGGGCCGATCTCTGGAACATTTAACGATTTTTGGCGAATGGTTTATCAGGAGAAAAGCAGCACGATTATAATGCTGACAGACATTGTTGAAAACAATAAGGTAAGAAAAATAAAACAGTTTCTACACATCATATTCTAACATCATTTGCTGACATTTATGTAGACAACAACATCCTATGACAGCACTTCGAAGAGCATTAGTAGTCAATATCTTGCCAATTCTCTCTATTCTTATCTGGAGCATATAATACAAATGTGGATTGTCACCTTTAACATTTCTAAAACCCAACTTTCTTTCCTTTCACCACTAACACTCTGATCCTTGTTTTGTCGCAGTTGAAATGAATGGCTATCTCTTTTTCTTAAAGAAGCCTCTTGTTTTGATAAGCTCCTGGGACTGACTTTTACTCTGGACCTGAAATATGAGACTTAAATCAAATCTGTTGCTATCAAGAACCGTGATGCTGCTATTTATTTGCCTCCTCACGAGATCAGAGTTAGATATAAGTTCGGTTTTGATGTGAGGAAAATCCAGCTCCCCAAAAGGATCCTTCTAGAACAACAATAAAAATGACTCCAGTCTAGGAGGATTTCTTATTCACTGACTGGGGGTAGAAAAGATGAAGCGTAGTATCAGAATGGATTCTCTGTTACCAGGCGACGGCTTCTAACAACATTCCAGTCACCGAGCTTAAATGGGGAAAAAAATGGTTTGTTACTTTTAGCATCTCTGAAATGAAATTTCTCTCCTTTAACCACCGATACTCAGATATTTGTTTTACTTCAATAAGAATGAATGGATGTCTGCTTGAGAAAGGTAACTCCTTATCTTGATAAACTCCTAGTGCTGACTTTCACGCCAGACCTGAAAGGCAAGTCTTACTTACATCCGATCCATTGCTAAGGCTGCTGGTACAATGGTTGAATATCATTCTATCACTCCATAAAGCACACGACTCCTGATGCAATGCTCTATCTAAATAAGTTGGATATTTAGGATGAACTACTGTTGCTTTCATATTAGGTTTAACTTTCTTGGAACTCATAACTAGAGCTATGACAACAGCATATTCTTTTCATTGTCGTGACTCTCAAGTATATATATGACACAGCTAGACACAGTTAAACTACATCACTCTATATAAAAGCATATAAAATATCAACGGATACACACTTGAGAGTCATTTATATCAGATCCACCTCTGTGGTCCATGTTTAAAAAGGATGTGTTCTCTATAGTATCAGACCTAATGGAATGGTTAATTGTAGGTATAGACCGTTTCATACCCTCGAAAAAATTCCAGCAAAAACCTAAGAGCCAGCCGTGGTTCTCTCCGGAATGCGCTGCTGCCATTGCGCACAGAAATCACTTTTTCCATTGCTTCTTCCGTAATAGATGTACTGAGACTAAAGCTGCTTTCAGGACTGCCAGAAACCACTGAAAAAAAGTAATCAACAATGCAAGAGAGTTGTATGTTCAGTCCGTCAAGTCCAAAGTAGCTGAGCAGCAGCTTGGTTCCCACCAGTTTTGGCAAATAGCAAACAGAATCCTGAACAAATTCGTGTGTTCTATCCCAACTATCATAAATGGATCTGAGGTAATCTCGTCAGTATCAGACAAAGCCAAATTCTTTGACAAGAACTTTGCAGCTAATTCTACTCTTTGCAACCAAGGCTGCCAACCTCCAATATTTCCTTCTGTATCAGAAAACATGCTATGTGATATACCAATATCTGTACGTGATGTTGCCAAGCTAATCAAAAATCTTGATTCCAGTAAAGCAATCGGCCCTGACAGTATTCCATAGTACTCAAAAGATTTCAACCAGAACTAGCGCCCATCCTTACAAAACTGTTTAAACGTTGTCTTAAGGAGAATTGCTTCCCATCACCCTGAAAAATCTCATCAGTATGCCCTGTATTTAAGAATTCAGGTGATCGCTCATCCCCCTCTCAGTACAGGCCAATAAGTCTCCTGTGCGTCATGAGTAAGTTGCTGGAATCTGTGTTAAATAGAGAAGTAATCAACCATCTTAGTCAACATAACCCTCTTAGTGACACGCAATATGGTTTCCGTTCTGCCGAATTTCCATTACTAACGATTACTATATTGTCCAATTTCTACTGTACACTCTTTAACCCTTATTCTCGAGTGGCCTCTTGGTCTTGATAAGTGGTGATGCCTATGTAAAAAAAAAAGCAATGAAAAGAATATTCTGTTATCATAGCCCTACTCATAACTTTTCCACGTTGTGTTTATTGCTAACTTTTATGCAGGTCGCCATTTTCTTTTATTTGATTATATCCTTTCTAGAATTGTTTGTGCAGAATGTCTACACTGAAAACTTTTGCAAAAATCTCCATGGTCTTCTCAGTGAAATTTTTTCTCATCAATGTATTCATAATGCAAAAAAAAAAAAAAAATGCCAGAACTCCTTCTCACCAAAGCCACAATTCTTACCAACTTTTCATAACTTAAACTGTAATTCACAACCCCAACTCTCAACGTCTATGTTCTCTCTCTCTCTCTCTCTCTCTCTCTCTCTCTCTCTCTCCTCTCTCTCTCTCTCTCTGATGTCAACAACTCGATTTCCTGTCCTCTCCAATTCGCCCTTCTTATAGCCACTGTTCCCCTCATATGCAAAATATATGTAAAGGACTACAACATTTTATTTGCCTTTGTATTTTAGATCACATTGATATTTTTAAAAGGTTGGGTAAGGTGCCTATTATGAATCCAAGTAACATCCTTAATTCGGTATACTAAGTTCAATAACACCGTTGGAAGATGTATATCTGTAACATATCGCGGACGGCTATATGCAAATGCATGGAAAGGTTTGCCTCGAACTCCACTTTTAGACCGAACTAACCACCTCCTCCCAAACTTCCCTTTGCGGACAGAAGCCACACTTAATGATCTAAAAATCACCCCTTCCCTTGTTCATGATGCCATAAAAAACATAGACACCTCAAAATCATGTGGGACCGATCTTATCCCTGCTATATTATTTAAAAAATGCTCCGCTGAAGTTTCTCCGCTTCTCTCCAAGCTCTTCAACAGGTATCTTACTAAATCTTGGTTTCCTGACTGCTGAAAAATTGCTTCTGTTATAACAGTTTTGAAAAATTCTGTCGAGAGAACTGATTCACTCAATTGTCGCCCCATTAGCCTTCTTGCTCTCTTCGCCAAAATCTTTGAATCCTTAATTTATCAGCACTAGTTCACCACCACATAGATAATAAACTTCTTTCTGATCAACAGTATGAATTTAGGCAAGCCTACTACTTCAGATATCCTAACTGTAATCTCCAAATGTATATACCACACACTGGATGAAGCAGGGGAAGCTATATCAGTAGCCTTAAACATATCTAAGGCCTTTGATAGGGTTTGGCTCCATTTTTTGTCTCACCACGTTTTGGCCAACTAGTCCCCCGGTCGGCTTTGGGTAGAATTGAAACCGCTACCTTCAGACAATGCTTACCTGAAACAGTAGAGACTAAACGGCTCTATCCACTGCATTGGCCAAAACGTGATAAGACAACAACTATGGAAGGCAATAATTATAGACGATAAGTTACAAGATTCGGCATCCCCATCCTGTTGCAGTTAATTACCTGAAGAAGGCCAGAGGATGAGTTGGCCGAAACGTGATAAAACAACATCCATGAAGATGATGATAACAGTCTGTAAAGAAAAAAAAAAAAAGAAGAAAAAAAAATGCACAAATTATGAAGCCTCATTCCAAAAATAAAAAAATAAAAAAAAATAATATCATTTATTTGTCTAATTATTTTGTTTTGTTTTTGTATTTTTCTTTCCCCCCAGTTGAAGTGTGCGAAATATTGGCCAGATTTGAACCATACGGAAACATATGGAAAGTTTCAAATCCATTGTGTCCAAGAAAAAATATATATGATTTACACATATCGGCTGCTCTCACTCAGTAAGGTAAGACTCAGTATTAATCCAAAGAGAGGAGAATACAATAAATGTCTTGAGTGTTTTGTTGTATTCTTGTTATTCAGTTGTCTGGTTTGATTTCGTTTATTTTTACGCCATATAGTGTTATTTAATGGTGAAAAAAGTTCTCAAATATTACACTATAGGTAAATTTTTTTATTAGGCTGCTTATCTGTCTGTTCATTCCACTTTTTATTGAAAACTACTGGAACGATCTGACTGAAATTTTGTATGGATATTTGTTATGAAAAAGTGCAACTAACTATTATGATATGCGTTCGGTGCACAGTTAGGGATTAATGTGGATTAATAGGGTTAGTCACCAGAATACCAAATTTACTCTATTAGAACTTTTCTCGGGAACTACTGGCTCAATCTAGCTGAAATTTTGTATGGGCCTTTTTTATGAAAAGCTGCTGCGAACTAAGTTTTATGGTATCTGTTCGATGCACAATTTAGGATTAACAGGATTTAATGAATAAATGAGTACAAATCTAACCATATTCAACCAGCATCATTTCCATTACGTTTTAGTCGTCAATTCTAATCTGCATGTTTCTTCTCAGTTTTTGCGTTAGTCTTTCATGTAGGGCGGTGATTATTTTCAAACATTATTCCATCATAGTTCTCACACAGGTCGTCATCAGCGATTACTCACTGATAATAACTAGTGGTGTTCCCTGAAATCTGGGTGACAACAAGTCTTCACACATTTCCAGTACTCTCCACCTCTTTTGATAACCTTTGCAAATTATTTACCATTGATTTCCCGCTGGCAAAGGTCATTTGTCTTCATTGGAATTCAGGTGGCAATAAGCCTCCACAAGGTCCCAGTACTCTTTGCACTTATCCAGTGGAGATCTGTTAGTGCTTTTTTTCCTAAGTCCTTCCAATCTCATTGAACTTTCACAACTATTTTGTGTGGTATCAGCCGAGGCCAATCCTTATTCTGGTAAGGAAAAGAGTTTATAATAATTTTTACACTTTCAGTTTTTGTTGGTTTAATGTGATGTTCTTTCAACCATTTTGTTTTACTTCTGTCGTGGGTTGGTTACCACATTCCAAGACTTTCTTTAAGATTCCATCTATTTTCATCATTACCATCCATTGTATAGTCACAGGCTTTCCTTTAATTCTAATTTCTCCTAGTATTTTTTTCTAGTTTTTGTTACTGTTTCTAGTGCACCTACAATTATTAGTATTATATGAACTTCTTCATGTTCCAAAATCTATAATTTGACAGTGTCTTTTCTTCTTGTTTATTATTATGACGTTCGGTTTTCTTGTTTTCAATGAGTTTATCTGTTTGTACATTCATGTCCCAAACAATTTTATGGTTTTCATTTTCCAGTACTGCCTACGGTTTTTGCTTGTTCCATTTGTCCGTATGTTTGGAATGTCGTTGTTTGCAGAGTTCCCTGTGCACATTTTTGCCCTTGCAGTCGTGTTTGTTTTTGTATTCAGTTTGGGCTTGTTTGCTGCATTCAGTTATAATATGGTTTACCGTTTCATCTTTTTGTTCACAGAGACTATATTTACTGTTTTTCTGGGTTTTATCTATTTTGCCTTTAATGTAGTTAGTTCTAGTCGCATTGTTCTGTGTAGCTGTCAGTAGCGATTCTGTTTCTCTGTATAAGTGTCTTTCTGTTAGCCATGTTCAGGAGTTTTTGTGATTCTCTTCTCTTATCATACTTATGAATCGTCCATGCAGCTTTATCGCTTCACACTTTTCTTTTCCTGTCTGTTTTGTTTCTAGTTTCGTTGTTTTCCATATTGTTTATTTTTATCTCTTGCTGTGGTGATCAGTCTTTCTGAGATTTTTTTGTGCATGTGTATCTTCCACACAGTCTTCTTTATTTACCAGTCCTCTTTCTCATTCATTCTATCTCAGGTACTCTTGTCTAATCTCTTTCGTTATTATTATTATTGGCTCAAAAGGAGCTTGCACGCAGGTCATCAAAGATCTCTCCTTGAAACTGGCCTGTGGTGTTCCCTGGAAGCGGAGTGACAACAAGTCTTCCCAGATTTCCAGTACTCTCCACCTCTTTCGATAGTATTTGCAAATAAATTTGCATTATCGCAACAGCTGCTTGCCATTGATTTCTTGTTGGCAGCGGCTATTGGTCTTCACTGGAATTTGAGTGGCAATAAGCCTCCCCAAGGTCCCAGTTCTCTTTTGACTTATCCAGCGGAGATCTGGTCAGTGCTCTCTCCTCTGTCTTTCCTTCCTCCTTGCCTCTGCTTGGCTGTTTTGTCTTTTTTTTTTTTTTTCGAGGAGGGGGGCAGTGATGTGGTAATGGGCTGGGGATGGGAGTGCGGTTACAGAACTTATATATATGCGACTTCAACGTTCTTGGTTCTATGGGGTATTTCATGTTTTGCCTTTGCAGCAGTTTGTCTGGCCCGCACTTGTTGCTCATGTGTGTTAGTTTCCACATTCAAGAGTTTTCTTTAATATTTCAGCTGTTTTCATTATTGTCGTTCGTTGTATTTTTCCAGTCATTCCTCTGATTCCAATTTATCCCATTCTTTTTCAAAGTTTTTCAGAATTGTTCCTAGAGCTCCTACTATTATTGTTATTATCTTGATTTTCTTCATCATCCATATCCCTTTCAGCTCTTTGTATTTGATCAGTTTCTCCTTTCCTTTGATATTCACCCTATGGTCGGCTGGAACTGCAAAGTCGATGATTTGACAGGATTTTTCTTTCTTGTAAATTTATTATCATTATTATTATTATCATTATTATTATTATTATTATTATTATTATTATTATTATTATTATTATCATCATTATTATTATTATTATCATTATTATTATTATTATTATCATTATTATTATTATCATTATTATTATTATCATTATTATTATTATTATTATCATTATTATTATTATTATTATTATTATTATCATTATTATTATTATCATTATTATCATTATTATTATTATTATTATCATTATTATTATCATTATTATTATTATTATCATTATTATTATTATTATTATTATTATTATTGCAATAAATGAGATAGTTTATTTTCAGTTATCTAATCATGCAGAAGAAGAATTGTATATTGATCATTTCCAATGTATCACATGGCCTGACCATGACGTGCCTGTGGATCCAATTTATTTCCTCGAATTCAGAAACAAAATACGACTAACGAAATCTGCCAAACCACCATACATTGTACACTGCAGGTAAGACATTTACTTATTAAAACAAAACAATAAAACTAATACATATGTTCTTTTTATGCATAAAATATTGAGTATTGTACAAATTTGCATCATATTAGACAACTTAAGGAAAATATTTTTATATTCTATATCTCTTCTCTTCTCTATATAAATAAAATGAACTCATTTTTTCCCGTCTGATTTTGACCTTAATAGGATTAAAAATCAAGATATTTCATGCAAATATAATATGCACAAACGGCAGAACAATATCTGAGGTGTGTTATAGGCTTATTATTTCTCAAATTCCTCGATAATCTTAGATTTCTATACTTTTTCTGCTGAGAAGTCACGGCCAAAATCGGTTAAGATCAATGGAAGTGGTAAAATATTTTCTCTCTAATAAATTCCTCCTCCCCCTGCCACTACTTAACACCGTTTGGGGATCGTTCACAAGGAACAGTTGAGAAGAGAACACCGGTTTGGCTTCATAGTTCTTTCATGTGAAGTTATTTAAAATCACTAAACTAAGCTGCAGTGCTCTGTGGCGTAGTGGTTAGCGTGCTGGACAATTCACATTATATTTTCACGTTCGCGCCGACCTACCGTAGTCGTTTTTTGTTTTTTTTTCCTAAACAACTGGAATGGACTTTTCTTGGTGGCCGAACTGTTAACGTTGCAGATGTTTTTTTTTTTGTTTTTTTTTCACACTTTATTTTCCTACTTTTACTCATGACTCCGGGTTTGATCCTTCCTACTTACCTACCATAACATTTTTTAAAACTCCCCCCCTCCCCCGTCCCGGAAACAAACACTCGAGCAACGCCGGGTACCCCCGCTAGTAATAAAATAAAGTCGACTTTCTAGTTTGCATTAATACATAATAGCTTAACAAAATCGCCATATGCTAATCTGTTCCACCATTCAATAAGCCTTAGATCTCATGCAGGTATTTAAACGTTTCACAGTATCATCGATTACCAAAAGTATTTCCCACTGAGATCAATACATATATATATATATATATATATATACAGGGTGACCAAAAAAACGGGCCCCAACTCTAATTAAGCCCCGTTTCTTAGTGTTTTGTCCGAATGAAATGAAACTTTGCTCATAACTAGTTTATTATATTCAAAACATCACATCAAAACACTAGGGTCTTTGGCCTTTTTTTCTCCGTTCTACAGCATATGTTCTAGATGGCCTCCATTTAGCTCCGTGCATTTCTTGAGGTGCAGCACGAAGTTGTCCATGACGTTCTTACAGACCGAATTGGTAATGGCTCTCATCTCCTCCCCGATGGCTTCCTCGAGTTCCGTGATGGTTCTGGGTTTCCCTGCGTAGACTCTGTCCTTAAGATAGCCCCAAAGAAAAAAATCTGGGGGGCTTAGGTCCGGGCTATGGAGTGCCCACTCAAAATCAGTCTTGAGACTGATCACTCGGCCTCTGAAGTTCTCTTTCAGCCAATCTCGGGACAGGTTTGAGGTGTGAGAAATTGCTCCGTCCTGCTGGAACCAGAACTTGCTCATGAGCGATGGGCAGATGGTCTAGAGCTCACTCTTGAAGGTTTTGAGGATCTCCACATACCGCTCCTTGGTGACTGTCACTGCTGTGCCAGATTCTTCGATGAAGATTGGTCCGATGATGCGCTGGCCGAGATTGCAGCTTACACTGTACATTTAGGAGTTAGGAGAGTGCAGGGGCTTGGTGGCTACTTCATTGGGTCTGGAGGACCCCCAGAAGACATTTATCTTGGAGTTCGCCTTTCCAAGATGGATGTGGGCTTCATCTGAGGTCCAAAGGAGGTTAAGAAAACTTGGTATCTCCTCGATCCTCTCGAGTATCTTGACTGCCATAGCCCTTCTCTGCTTCTTGGCTGAGGCTGTAAGGGTCTGCAGCGTCTGTATTCTGTATGGGTAAGCCCTGATATCGTTCACCAGCACTCTCCTGTATGTCTCACGGGACATACCAAGGGACTGACTTCGCTTATGCACAGAGCATTTCGGGCACTGCTGGAGAACTCTCTCACTCTTTCGACCAGCTCGGCTGTTCACTTCTTGGGACGTCCCGAGTGGCTTGAACGGTTCTCTCTGGCAGCGTTGAGGTTCTCCACGGTCCCATACTTCTCAAAGTGGTCCACCCAGTTCTGAATTCTGCTTTTGGACAGAGCCTTTTCACATTCGAACTGGCGCATGAAACTGTCCTGGGTTTTCTTAAACGAGCCTGTCTTGTAGTAAAATTTAACACAGGAGTCTTGGTGTACTCACGGTCGTTGATTCTGCCATGTCCTGTAAAATAAAGGCAATCGGTGAATAAATAATGGAGATATTGTTTTTGAGGGCTCACCCTGTATATATATATATATATATATATATATATATATACTCCTATAAATTTGTTTTTATGGGTTGTGGAATTGCATTCACTAGCAAAAGATCTAGCTAATTTGCATATTCTTTTAAACATTCATTTTAATTAATTCCTTGTTAGTTGCTTCGGTTTTCTAATGGGATAATCATCTTTAGTTTACTATTACGTGTAATTAAATTCATGCAGATATTCTACATGATTTATACTTGCATAATATTTGCATAAAACATTTATAGTAAACACAAAATTGTTTCCATATATATTTATGCATACGTATATATTTTTGTTTAACAAATTTTGCCTACCAAACTCCTCCTAGAAGAGTTTTTGGTCTACAGACATGAAACTTCATATATAAGGTATTTTAATCCATGCAAAGCTTAATATTTGGGTTTTAGCCCGGAAAAAAAATCAGTGCAAAAGTGTGAAAATTAAAAAAAATGAAATTTGCCAGGTGAAGGACGAACGCCAGCATTACGAATACATAATAGTAGTAGCTATTGGTTCATGTTTTAATTTTTAGCCATGCAGTAAACAGGTTTTCATAGCCCAGTCATTGACAGCAGAGGCAAAATAAATCATGAGCTGAACGTTTTGGTTTCAATTCCCGGTGATGGGGCATGAGTCTTTTTTTTAATACTTTTTAATCATTACTATGTATTGCATATAATCTAACTATCTATTTATATATCTATAAAAGTGAAAATGTCTGTCTGTCTTTTCTCTATAGTAGTTAAGGAAGACTATTATGCAGAAAGGCATTACTTTACATATTCACACTTTTTAATATATACATATGCACATAACCTTATGAACAGTACATAGGGCCCGAGCAAAGCCGGGCGGAACTGCTAGTATATATATATATATAAAAGTGAACATGTCCGTGTGTCTTTCTGTGTGTCTGTGTACATTTCCATACACAATAACTCTGTCAAGTTTAAGTCTACAGACTCGAAATTTGATATATAGGGTACTGAGATTTGAGAAAATCTTTGTGATTGGTTTTCGGCCAGAAATTTGGCTGTTAAGGGGTCAAAGTTCAAAGTTTGAGAACTCTACCAAACTCCTCCGCCAATTTTGGGTCTAAACAATTGAAATTTTAGATATAGATTCCTTGGACATGGATTAATAACTTAATAACTCGATTTGAGCCCAAAACACTAAATGCTAAGGGGTCATAATAGGGGTCAAAGTTTTAAAAAATTGACCTCTGCTCTACTCAGACAATTTCTGGTCTAAACATTTGAAATTTTACATAAAGGGTATTCAGAGATAGAGCAAGCTTTTTAATCAGTTTGGGTCGAAAATGTAAGCTTCCAAGAGGTCAAAGTTCAAAAGATTTGACCTTTGCGGTGTCTAGTAAACTACTCACCGAATTTTGGGTCCAATCATTAAAAATTTACACATAACAGATATTCAGACAGGCGGCAAGCATTTTAATCAGTTTTGGGGCGAAAATTTGCCTGCCAAAATGTCAAAGTTGAAAGAGTTGACCTTGCCGATTCTACAAAATTTCTCCGCCAATGTTGGGTCTAAAGACTTGAAATTTTAGATGTAGGTAACTTGGACATGAGTAAAACTTTATATTTTGATTTGAGACCAAAATAATTAATGTTAAGGGGTCAAAATTGCCGTCCAATTTATAAAAAATTTACTTCTGCGGTCTCTACAGAATTACTCAGACAATTTTGGGTCTAAATAGTTGAAATCTTACATAAAGTGTATTTACACGTAGGGAAAGTTATGAACAGTACATAGGGCCCGAGCAAAGCCGGGCTGAATTGCTAGCATATATATATATATATATATATATATATATATATATATATATATATATATATATATATATGAGAAAGAAAATTAAAACTGTAATTTGAACTTTACAATCCAAATTTATTGTATGACTGAATACTCCAAAAAACAATTTTCAAAGTCCTTATTCTGCAGAGTTTCAAAACATGCTATTCTTCTCGTTAGAGGACAGAAAGAAATCAGCAAATAATAATAAAATGTTATGCCCGGTTTGTTTTTATTATGTTTTTTCATTTCCTACATTTTTTTCATTCGTTGTTTTTTATCTTTATATTTGTATAATGCCGGCCTTTTCTCTTCTTACAACAAGAAGCATTTAGCTTTGAAATGCCATGGCCTAAATAGGTTTCTCCCTTATTTCTCTTTCTGTAATCCTTATTGATTTGATAATGTAATAAAATTTTTATGAAAATTACTCTTTATCTTTCTAGCACACACACACACACACACACACACACATATATATATATATATATATATATATATATATATAAGTAGATAAAGTAGATAACATCTATATATATATATATATATATATATATATATATATATATATAAGAAGATAACAATACAGCTAAATTCCAAATGTTTTCTTCATTTTTTATTTTTTCTTTCAACATGTTAAAATTCCCTGTTTTTTACAGCAGCTGTTTCGTTACCTAGAGCCAATCAGTTTGTAATATGTCAATACTTAATTTATTCATCGTAGACTCCCTAGTAAACAAGATTTTTTGTCTTAGAAAAGAAAAATTGGCTGAAAAAAATTACACGAAAAAAATTATGTAGGAAAAGTGGCGCCATTTTGAAATTTAAGCAAGAACTATTTGTAATCTTATTTTACGGATTTATCAAATAATTTTCTTTGTAGTTTAATTTACATTAAACATTTATTATTTTATAATTTCTGTCACAAACAACTAATATTTATTTTCTAAAACTTGCTAGCTGTGAATATATGTACAATGGATGTGTCAAGAATATTTAGTACGAAACTAACGTATTACTTTTAAAAAACGAAACTACGATATGTCGTATTATTTATTTACCTATGATCTTACGCTTTTTAATTTTTTAATTTATTTTATTTATTTTTAGTGCCAGCAATGTAGTTCGAGGATATAAAAATATGTATATAATAAAAATAAAACTGTATTCAAAGAAATATACACTGTTTAGTGTTTTATATTAGTTAATTAATCTTTTACTCCGTATTAAGGAAGATTTGTTTATTTCAAACTATTTATTTTGTAAAATACAGTCTAAGCGATATATAAAAGCTATGAGCGAATGTTTATTTAATGGACATTTGATGAGGTCGTTTCGTTTACTTGTATCGATCTATGGTCCAGTGGTTAGAACTACCGACTATTAAGGTGATGGTTGTAAGTCCAATCCACGATTAGGGAAAGGTGCCGCACTGATGAGTTGTGATACAACGAAACAGTACTGTATGTAGATGACTATATATATATATATATATATATATATATATATATATATATATATATATATATATAGAGAGAGAGAGAGAGAGAGAGAGAGAGAGAGAGAGAGAGGGGGGGAGATGGGTGTGTAAGTGGACGTTATTTGAGCATGACTGATTTTCTCGATCTGATAATCAGTTCTTTTGGCATCTGCTAGTAGTTTGTATATTGCGGAACTGAGTTATCTTGCCTCGACCATTTCTTTCTCGAGCGCTATCGATCATGTAATCGTTATCAGGAATAATATATTTTAGAAGAGGCTTTGTTTCTTTTCCAAGTTGGCTGGCAGGGAAAGAAAGATAAGGAATGGCTTGTTGTAATTATATATTGGTTTTATTTAATTATTTAAGTTTACGTTTAATATGTTAGAACCTGCATTAAATAATGTTTTGTCAATATTGGGTTGTATTTTTGTATTAGTATTGCTTGGAGTAATTTTAATCAATGTTTGCAATTATTTTTATGCATAATTCTGATATTAGTAGTTAGTATACTTCTTATTTCGTCTGGCTTTAATGTTTTATTGTGAGAGATGATATGGTGTTGAATAGCACTATTTTATTATAAACGATATGTAAGACATTTAGAGCGAGTTGTTGCTTGTGTTATATGAATTCTCGATTTATTTTCATTTTGGGAACCTTATCAGCCTTTTAAATGGTAAAACATCAAGCTACGTCAATGAAACCATGGTACGTTTCTAAATAAAGAAAACATATAGCTTTTAAATAAATAATCTATATTTTAGCTCTCACATTTGCAATTGAGCTCGTTATTAATTTCTTTTCATCGTACGTTTACGTTTTAATATATAAATTTGTATGAATTGTTTATTTGTTTGCGTTTTTTATTCATGGATTTTGCCTTTTCCATATTCAAATATTTTCAAACATTAGAATTTCACATAACATATCACCAATTCCGAACGCTATCAAGGCAGCCGAGCAATTAATTTACCTATAATATTAGTTCATCTCTATAATTCCCTCGGTCATTTATTACTATAGAAAATAACCGAAAAAGTACTAAAGAAACAAATATTCAACAAATACATGTTACTAAAGGCAAAACAACTTACTTTTCTACGTACCTGCATACATTTTTAGCGTGTTAACTTATTCCAAGCGTTCTTTTAGTTTGAACCGTAAGTAGAGTCCAGTTGCTAAGTTAGGGCGCAACAATATGGCGAAAATGGGGCCGTCATCTTTGAGTCACGATAATCGCTCAAAAATCAAAAATAGAACAAAATATTGATAGAAAACCACCAAATAACATTAACCAAATTTACAGATAATCGAAACTAGTTTTTGATAAAATAATTCGTTAAGCATTTATCAATTTCGACATGGAAGTATAACGATCACCGATTTCTGAATGAACCAAAAAAGTTGGCGAAAATGTCTTATGTATCGTTTTTTTTTTGTTTGTTTGTTTGTTTGTTTGTTTGTTTTTGTTTTTGTTTTTTTGTTTTTTCTAGCGCTGGCGTTGGGCGGACTGGAACTTACATAGCTTTAGACATTCTTCTGGAAAGATTGTGGAATAATTCTGGAGTGGACGTTTTTCAATGTGTGAATGAACTTCGAGGACAAAGGCCTTTAATGGTCCATCGGAGAGTAAGTAGACGATCACAACTACAAATATCCTCTATTCTGTGTCTGTCTCTCTCGCCCTCCTCTCTCTCTCTCTCTCTCTCTCTCTCTCTCTCTCTCTATATATATATATATATATATATATATATATATATATATATATATATATGCCTTCACCACGGCTTACGGGAGCCCTCTCCACCCCAATACACATATACACACACACAAATATACACGGGGTGCTAGTTGGCCGTTGACCCAGAAAAAGAGTTCATTCGCCCTTGGTGAAGGCAACCTTTCTAGGAGAAGCAAATCTCTGATTTAAAAAACCATAAAGCGGAAGACCAGTACCCGCATTAAGCTGGTCTGCAGTTTAATTTGTTGCTGGCTATCTTGCTCTTGCTTGTTGTTGGATCTCAACATTTTGAACCGAGAGAGAGACTTAGCTGTCGTACAAAGCTAAGACTCTGTAACATCATCTTTGTATAGATACTCTCTCGGGCATTTGGGCTCATGGATTTTAAATGTCTGAGGGAGTGGCACTCGTCTGACAAGACGTTGCAATCATCATATATATATATAT
>NC_136491.1:105744196-105781696 GCF_053919585.1 Euprymna scolopes
TATGGGTATGATTATAGTTGCGACCTCACTTATCCTCTTTGTGGGGGGGGTTATTTGATGGGGGTTAGTTGTACTTATAGCAGTTCCATTATCCTAATTTAGAGTTCCTTAAGTGCGTGTATTCTGAAATGTTTGCAGGATATAGCAGTTTCTTGTTTAATATTCAATAATTTTTCTCGGTCTTTAAACCTAGTTATCTCAAGTTTTTCTGATAAGCATAATAGACATGGTGAGTTCAATGAGTGGCAAGTATTGGCCCTTCTAATAATATTCCATTCTATACTAGGTGTTTTATTTTCTCTAACTAATTTCCAGTAATATAACGATAAGGAAGTGTCCTTTTCATATGTTTGATTATTCATCGAGCGTGTATGTCCATAGAATCTATTTTTGAAAGTCATTTGGGTACTCCCTATGTAGAATCTTTCGTCCCTTGGGTTCTCCACCGGGAATATCCTTGCTTGGTATACCACCGATGAGGTCAGACATTCATTTTTTATTGGGCATTGCTCAGGTTTTTTACAGTTACATTTATTCACCGCAGTGTTTGCACTAGTATTCTCCCCTTCTCTATTAGTCGTCTTTAAAATTCTTCCATTATGCTTTTTTATAATCCTTTCCAAATTATCACTATATATATATATATATATATATATATATATATATAATGCTTATTTTCTTTTTTTAATTAGAAAATTACAACGATGAAGACGATCTGATCATTCTGTAGGAAAGATGGTTGACATGCGCTGAGTTGTGAAGCAAGGGTTACGTAATTCCTACCCACTCTTCTCCTGAGTCGGCACTGCTTGGTTCTAATGGCAAGGAGAATTTCAGAACGACTAGAAACAATGCTGAGATAAGTGGCAAGCACAAACAACACCTGGTATTCCTAAATGATCAACCGTTTTTGTGTTAACCAAGCCCAACGATACTTAACTTCGGTGATCTAACGGAACCGGTGTGCAAACGAGATTATGCCGTATACGCAAGCAATTTTGAATTGATATACGTAAGAAATACTAATATACTCGAAAAGTAGTATTGAATATATTTTTTAAAATGCGTGGATTAAACAAAGAAAAACAAAGTTTATACAAATTTACAAGGTTTTTTTTAAGTACTTCCCTTTGCCACTCAATATCAAATCAATATGGTGCAAAATTGAAGCCATAACATTGTTCAGATTATCATACGTGAAACTTGTGAATTTCTCTTCAGCGCAACTTTGATGCTATTCAAAGCTTCTCTGTTAAAACATTCTACTCTTCAATGTGCATCAAAAGCAGAAATCAAACGGTGTGAGTTCACCGAGGCAAGGCGGCCAATTTCTTTAACCTATTCTGGAGATCCTATCTTTTTCCTCAGACGATGCTTTCAACGTTTGAGTAAAACACTCGATTTGAACTCTTTATACTTTTACTATCTCTCGTTAAAAATTCAATGTATCATTTTTGACAGATAAAGTGTTGTGGTTTGATCAAGGTTAGGAAGAAAGACGCAACTTGATATTTAGTCGAAACAGCATATATCGAACAGAAAAGCAAATGCAACAAATAAGGAGAATGGTTATACGTCAGTCCGACTGCCACGTGTGCATGATGTGTTCATAAGACATATTCTTTTGATCTTTAATAGTAAATGGAAGAGTCCATTGTTATCCGTAAGGTGGACAACATAAAAAAAACTTTTACTTCATTTTGGGGCACACTGTTCAATTTTCCAGATGTGTTAACGTGTTCCATAAAGATGTATGTACGTCAGAAAATTGACTACATTAATTTTTGAATAATTTAATTGAACTATATATTTCAAGTGCCTATCATAAATTATCTATTTATCATGCTTTACAGATTAATACTGTGACGTGACTTGTTAACGTCATTTTAAGGAGAGCGATACTCCCTACTAAACTATGATTGTCACAGCTGGTGAATTTCAAAAGTGCAATCTGAGGACACTTTAGAAGAACTATATGCGAGAAAATTGTTTTAAACTTGGAAAAAAATGCCACAAAAACGTCTGGAATGCGTCATACCACTTTTGGACCATCTTGCGTGAATCAAGCATCAGTTTTTGAGCGGCATAAAAGATTCAAAGAAGGCAGGGAGTCTGTGAGGAATGATGAGAGGTGTGGGAGAAGTAAGGAAGTCAGAACACTAGAGTTGATTGACTAAATAAGGAATTTCATGGATAAGGATCGTCGTGTGTCTATAGGGATAATAAGTTTAATGTCAGTATGGGAACTGAAGATGCAGAAGATTTGTGAGAAGTTTGTCCTAAGATCACAGACTATTTGACCAAAATGGGCATTAAGACAGTCCTCACATTCTCTATAGTACAGACCTTGCTCCCTGTGACTTTTGTGTTATTACCTAAGCTCAAGGAAAACCTTAGAGGCTGTCGTTATGAGACAATTGAGGAGATGAAAGAGGCTGTGACGAGTGTCATTGACACAAGAACACTTCCATGGGGTCTTCCAGAAGTTGTTGGAATATTACAACAAGTGCCTTGCGGCCGGAGGAGATTACTTCCAAGGAGGCTAAAGTTTCATGTATGTACTCTCAATAAAAGTGCGAATATGTAAAAGGTCTGTAAACTTATTTTAGGTGGCTCTTATATTTAAGGAGAGCTGGTTAGAGTCAGTTTAGGTTGCGAGTTGGAATACGAACACTTAGAGATTTACTCATCAACTCATATATCAGTTGTTGCTACCTGACACGGACTTTTATTATTGTACCTAACAGAATAAATCTTTTCTTTATTTTATATGTGTGTATTGTTTTCCACTCGACAATACAACAGAAACTTTCCTCTATTTTATGATATCTTGTGAATGTATATTTTGTTTGTCTTTATGTGTTTGCGTGTCTGTCTATGTATTCACAACAGTTCAATCGTTTGCTTTTATTACAGAAACAATATCAGTTTATTTACGAAGTATTAGCTGAGGAGGTCCTAACAGGTTTCTCTGAAATAGCCACAGAATCTGTACCCACGGTTTTTCATAATATGCTCAGCATGGAGACGAAAAAGAACTCGCCGCTGCAGGAGGAGCATAAGGTTGGTTGCAATGTTTCTTCAAATCTATATAAATAAAACAGTAGATGAATGTATGTGTATATCTGTGTGAAAATATTTAACCGATAAATTCTTAAACAACAATTAACAGGAAATAGTAATCATACACCAAGGATGGTTTGTAACGAGTAAAATGTCGGCAAGTTGAAATACAAAATGTTCATTTCAATTTGACATATTTCTATTACTTTTGTGCATGCGCAAATTCATTCATAGCTTGAAGCGGTTTCATTTTAAATCTTTCTTAGCTATCTGTCGATAGCTCAAGCAGTAAAGAACTGGACTGGAGGACTAAACGTTTTGGTTTCTATTCTCGCTGATGGCACCCAGGTCATTTTTTTCTAACTTTTGAAATCAATACTATATACTAGATACAGGATAATATTCAATAGAGAATTGGCTCCGTAATAATAAATATGAAATCTGAATAAATTAAAATATATTTAAGCATATTTTACAGCCGGGCAAAGTCGGGCGCCCCCACTAGTCTTTAATATTATCTCAATTTCGCCCTTCTAGAATTGTTTCTTAGTTTTTTGTTTGTTTGTTTGTTGTTTTTTTGTTTGGATTTTCTTTGCGTTTTTTTAGTAGGGGGTGTCATCACTTATCAAGGCCCAAAGGACATTCGAGGATAAAAGTTCATGAGTGTTAGGTGGTCAATAAGACAACACCATGGTTATCGGTAATGGTATAATTTGGGTAGTGTTTGTTTATTCAAGAGGGTGATTCAACAGGAATTTGTTCACCTTAGATTTGAAAATGGTCATGTTATAGTCAGCAGAGAAATAGCCCCGTCGTATTGTGTTTTACAAAGGAGAGAATTTTGGTCATGGAATTTAAGTTTAGTTTTAGACACAAATAGATAATAAGGGAAATTGTTGGCAGTTGTTGTAGCTAGACGAGTGTCTGCTGTGAATGTTCTAAAGGAGAAGGGCATCATAGATAGAAGCTCAGTTGAGCACCTGCCATGAAAATAACGATAGAGCAGAGATAGACTCGCTACATCTCTTCTGTGAGAAAAAAGCGAAAAGGGCTTCATCCACTAGATTTCAAAGCCCGTTTGTATCCTGCCAAGACAGGAGAGGGTATTCTTAGCAGCCCCTAGGTGGGGGATGGGGCTTCAGAGCAAAAAAAAAATCAATAAAAGAAATCGGGCATGTTTTATAAACTGAAAAGTAGTAAAGAAACAAATATATAACAAATAAATCTAATTAAATGCAAGGTAAGTTACTCTTCTACCTACCTGGATAAGTTTTTGGTGTTTTAACTCAATTTAAAACTTTTTGTTTGTTTGTTTTGTTTGAAACAAAAATAACTTGTATCAGTATTTTGTTTTATTTTCGAGTTTTGAGCGATTATTAAGTCTTCACGGAAACTTTTATGTCAGTCATCTTGTTCTTGTTTTAACTTAGCAATTCGACACTATGTGCATCAAAGTTAAAAACACTTTAAAATAAGTTAAAACACTACAACCTTATGCAGATAGGTAGAAGAGTAACTTATCTTGACTTTGATAACATTTATTTGTTATATATTTGTTTCTTTGCCAGTTTATCGTTTTTTTTCTATCCGTAGTAAAACATGCCCAAGAAATCTAACTAATCCCTACTAATTAATACTAAAAAACGCAGCAAGCAAACATAAGTAGATTTAGTTTCTTTCAGTGTCGCTTTTTGTCACAATTTCATCTTATTGTTGGTTTCCGAAAATTTCTGTAAACGCATTGCAGTCTCGGCACCATAGACCTTTAACTGAAATTTTGGTATTTATTTAGATACTGGTGCAAAATTGTGAACACTGCGTTGTCTTCTTTCAACATGGTTACGGAAGCAGCTGGAAGATGGTGACGATGCGAAAACTACCAGAGATGATAAATTCAAAATGTGACGTTATAGTCAAACACGAAAAAATAACAAAATTACAGAAAAATAATTTTTTATAAAAATTTGAAACATGACAAAAAGTGTTTCTGAATTTTTTAGCTGAAGATTGGTATTTCGTGCTATTTTGATTATTCTAACTACCGTTCTGATCTTGAATATTATTTGCACAATGTCTTGACCCATGTAATCTTTCATTTTCTCTGGGTGTATCTTATCAAACTCGAGAATCTTTCTGTCAAACTTGGGAATATTTCGGTTGTACTCAGGAGTCTATATGGAATTTCAAATGGGACCTTTTATTTATTCTGTCAGCCATGACCGGATAGAAGCCTTCAGCAATTCGCAATCATATTCTTCGTATGGTCTGCACTGAAGAAGTTCTGAAAATAGCACTCAAAATTAGAACAGGAGTCTGAAAGTTGCAAAAGAGTTTGACTTTAGCACAAAAACTTTGGGGGGGGGGGGTTCTGGTTTAAATTAAATTCACAAATTCATTGAAGTTTGTCGTCTGCTACAGCTGATTGCGTTGGCAGCTTTTGACTGCTTTCATAAACATTACAGAAGATACTGACGTAATATGGTGCCAGAACTTGGGTCAGAATCTGAATAAGTACTCAATCTTTTTAATATACTGACCGTTCACGACTCGCAAAGGCCAAAATGTTACTTGAAGATAAGGATTAAATCTTTCTCTGTGTACATAACATTAAGCAGAATTTCCATGCACAGATTTTCTTTATAATAACTTGTCATTACTATGGGACTGCTTCTCTACCGACTACAACATAATCATCTTTAAATCTAATATTAACAATTAATTGGCATAAACTGTCCCCTTAAGTAATTAAATATTGTTCATTCCCTTCACTTTTTTAATCCTCTTAAAATATTCCTTGTCAATCAACGGCCACCAAGAATTTTTCATAAATTTTGATTTTGGTTTCGATTTTAGCTGAAGAAACTCAAGTTATAAATATATACTAGCAGTTCAACCCGGCTTTGCTCGGATCCTATATATTGTTCATAACTTTATGTGCATATGTATATATAAAAAATTGTGCGTATGTGTGGTAATATCTTTCTTTAATAGGCTTCCTTAACTACCATAGAAAAAGTTGATAGAGACCGCAGAGGTCAAATTTTTTTAAACTTTGACCCTAATTTTGATCCCTTAACATTTATTTTTGGGGGCTCAAATTGAATTAAAAAGTTTGACTCATCTTCAAGTAACCTACATCCAAAATTTTAAGTGTTTAAACCTAAAATTGGCGGAGGAGTTTGGTAGAATCGGAAAAGGTCAACTCTTTCAACTTTGACTTCTTGGCAGCCAAATTTTCGGCCAAAACCTGATTAAAAAGGTTGCCGCATGTGTGAATACCTTTTTATGTAAAATTTCAAATGTTTAGACCCAAAATTGGCTGAGTAGTTTGCTAGAGACCGCAAAGATCAAACGTTTAGAACTTTGACCCCTTGGCAGCCAAACTTTAACCCTTATCTCTGAGTGGCTTCCGGGCCTTGATAAGTGGTGACCACCGTGTAAAAAAAAAACTTTCGGCTAAAAACCGATTAAAAAGCTTGTCCTATGTCTGAATATACTTTATGTAAAATTTCAAATGTTTAGAGCAAAAATTGGCTGAGTATTTGGTAGAGACCGCAGAGGTCCATTTTTTTTAACTTTGACCCTAATTTTGACCCCTAAACATTTTTGTTTGAACTCAAATCAAATTAAAAAGTTTGATCCATGTCCAAGTAACCTACATTAAAAATTTCAAGTGTTTAGACCCAAAATTGGCAGAGGAGTTTGGTAGAGTTTTCGAAGGTCAAATCGTGGAACTTTGATTCCTTAACAGCCAAATTTCTGGCCGAAAACCGATTAAAAAGGTTTTCCCAAATCTCAATACCCCTTATATCAAGTCTCGAGTCTGTAGACCAAAAATTGACAGAGTAGTTTGGTAGGAAAATGTACATGCACAGACACACACACATATAAACGCACACACACACACACACACACACAGACAATTTCACTTTTATAAATATATAGATATAACTTGAGTTTCTTCAGATAAAATCGAAACCGAAACCAAAACTATGGAAAATTCTTGGTAAAATTGTTTATTACAAGAAATTGAAGTTCATCTATATATTAATAGGATAGCGTGTGTGTCATTTATTTTGTATGTCATGCTTACATCCGAGTGACTGTCGTTTAATTGCTATGGACTTCCATTTCTTATAATAACTAATTTCACCAAAAATTATTCATAAGTTTTGGTTTCGGTTTCGATTATAGCTTATGGCACTCCAGTAATTTATTTTTTTTATAAATAATTTTATCACAAATTCTTCATAAGTTTTGATGCTATAATCGAAATCGAAACCAAAACTTATGAAAAAGTGATATATATATATATATATATATATATATATATATATATATATATATATATAGCAGGCTCCTTTAGTCTTGGACAGACTATGGATACCCACGAAGGGTTGCTTGCGCGTGAAATTTTTGTGGCAGGAGGTGCGCAATCTCCAACCACACCTCTTCTGAGACGACATTGTTGAATACCAGTGGCAAGTGAAGTACAGGACGACTGGAAACAAATGCCGAGATAAGCAGAGAACACATACAGCGCCTAGAATTCCTAAATGGTCACTCATCTGATACTAGCCAGGCTCAACGTTGCTTAACTTGAGTGATCTAATGAGAACCAGTGTGTGAACGCGATTATGCCGTGTATATATATATATAGTAGAAATGGTAATTAATAAAAACCTGAAGAAAGTGCTCAATACTGTTGTAGAGCAAATATGCGTTTTATTTTTTATTACCGCATTTTTCTGTTAAGTTACATTATTGTTTCAGCTACTCGGCCGTTTTTTGGCCGTCTGTAGCTTCCTCAGACTTTTACAGAAATGTTCGTTATGATGGGATGAAAGAGTAAATGATGTCAGGGGAGGGGTGCGAGAAGAGAGGAAAAAAGAGGAAGGGAACAAGGGGGAAAGGTGGGAGGGGGGTGCTTGGTATGTCGGTAATGTTTTAGTTTTGGAGTTTAAGGACCTTAAGTGGTTGTGGGGGAGGGTCTGGGAAGTTAATTTCTGGTGTGGCTGAGGGCATAGGGATACATGGAGGGGGAGGGGGATATCTGCAAGAATTAAAATATCATACTTTTGCAGTTTTAACAAAAGAGCTACGAATAATATCAAAGCGTCTCCATTTACACTGAACATCTACAGAATGCCAACACTAATATATTACATATGAACGAGTCTCCTGTGGAATTTCCACTAGTAACAATTTCACAATCACTCGGAAGAAATAAAGATGTAAATTTGACATACAAAATAACACAATTGCTATCCTATTTATATATAGCTGAATACTAATGAAACTTTTTTTTTAATTTTGTAATTATATATTTGTACTGCTGAGCGTTGGTGGTGATGGGTGCTTTATTTATACAATTCCATGTAATTCGTTATATTTTTTACATTTGCAGAGGTTAATTCTTCGACTTAATCAAGCAAACTTGAGTACAAAGGACACGCGTGAATCATTATATGAAAACATCTATAAAAACAATGGTAAGACTATTATTATTATCCCAATTACTAGGACTTCTCACAGAGGTCATCATCACAGATCAGTGGTATTTTATGGAGTCTTTTCTTTCTTTTTTTACACAGGAATCACTACTTATCAAGGCCCGGAGGCCACTCGAGGATAAAGGCTAATGGGTATACATTAGTCAATGTAATTATAGCGTAGTAAACATAAGTAGTGGGAATTTTATAAATTGGATTACTTAGGGGGACGGTTCATCAAGAACTTGTATATGTTGGACTTGAAGACAATCAGATTGAAGTCAGCTGGAAAGCAGGCAATTGGAATAAGGTTCCACAGGCGTGCAGCTCTAAGAAAGAAGCTTTGTTCATGGAATCTGCATTTAGGTTTAGGCACAGATAAAGAGTGTGGGAAATTATTGATAGTGGTTTTGGCTAGACAAGTGTTTTCCGTGAAAGTTTGACAGATGGAAGCTCAGAACAGCACTTGCCATGAAAATAACGATAAAGCAGAGACAGGCTCACAACATCTCTTCTGTAGGAAAGAGGTTGCAGGGAAAAGAAAAGGGCATCTCCCACTAGGTTACGAAGTTCTTGGCGACAACAAGTCTCCTCAGATCACCAATACTCTTCATCTCTTTTGATAACCTTTGCTAATTAATTTGCGTTATCACAACGGTCGTTTGCCATTGACTCCTTGCTGGCAATAACTACTAGAATTATTATTTTTATTTGTACCCATAAAGAGTTCTCACACAGGTCGTCATCAGAAAGTGCTCATTCACAACAATCAGTGGTGTTCCCTAGAGTCTGGATTATAGTCTCCCAGATTTCCAGTATTCTTCATGTCTTTCAACAGATTTGCATCATCGCAACAGTCACTTGCAATTGACTTCTCATTAGCAATGGCCATTAGCTTTCACTGGAATTAGGGTGGCAATAAGCTTCCCCAAGGTATTAATCCTTCTCGCACACAATCAGTGCAGGTCTGGCTAGTGCTCTCCCTCCTAGGTCTTTCCATTCTGTTTTACCCTTCGACTATTTTTATTTTTGGCGGCGGGGGAGGGGGTAGTCAATTTCCAATTTTGCAGTTTCAATTTTCTTGGTTGCATCTTTTTATTTTATTTCTGTTGCAGTTTGTATATGTCTGGTTACCATTTGTTGCTCATGCGGATTAGTTTCTGCATTCAAAGATTCTACTTAAGATTTCAGCTGTTTTCAGCATTACCATTCCTTTCATAGTCTCAATCTTCCCCTCGATTCCGATTTCTTTTATTTATTTTAAAATCATTTGGGACTATTCCAGGTGCTCTTACAATTATTGGTATTATATTGATTTTCTTCAGGTTCCATATTCCTTTCAGTTCTCTTGCAAGTTCCATATATTTATTTCGTTTTTTTTTCTTTGATGTTCATCCTGTGGTCTGCTGGGACAGTAAATCTATAATTTGGCAGTTTCTATCCTTTGTGTTAATTATTATAACGTCTAGTCTTCTTCCTTGGATAAGTTTGTTTATTTGTATCTCCATATCCCAAAGGATTTTGTAGTTTTCATTTTCCTGTACTCTCTCCAGTTTGTGTTTGAACCATTTGAGGTGCAGAGCACCAAGTGTATTGCCTTCCCCATGCAGTCGTGCCTGTCCTTATATTCCTCTTAATCTAGTTTGCTGCATTCAGTTATTAGGTGGTTTATTGTTTCATCCTTTGTCCACAGAGTTTACATTTACTGTTTTCTTGTGTTTTATCTATTTTAGCTTTAATATGATCTGTTCTAATAATGTTGTTCTGTGCAGTTGCCAGTAGAGATTCTGTTTCTTTGTTTATGTGTCCTTTTCTTAGCCACATCCAGGTACTATCATGGTTCTCTTTTTTTGTTATTCTGATAAATCGTCCATGTAACTATTTCTCTTCCCACTTTTCTTTTGTCTTTTTGTTTCTTGTTTAATTTCCTCGTCTTCTAATCAAAGTGTCTAAGTTCTTCTTTAGTTCAGCCTATCTTCTCTTTCATTTCTGTAGATTTCATGGTATCTACTTCCAGAACCCAGCATCCTCATCTTCTTGGTTGATGAGTTTCATATACTCTGATGTCTCTAGTTTTCCCTATTTTTATCTCTAGAAGTGAAATAGTAGTTAATTAACTTACAATCTTGTGGTTTCATTTTTTTTTTGTTTTGGTTTCATGTGTTGGTATGTATGGCATAATCACATTGAAACATCGGTTCCCATCAGATCACTAAAGTTAAGCAACATTGAGCCTGGTCATTATTAAAATAGGTGACCAATTTGGGAATTCCAGGCGTTGCATATAGAAAGATGTCAAGACCACCCTGCAAGAGTTGCAAAAACCTAAAGTCGTCATATTCCCTATCGGGGCTATACATGCGACTGGGAACCACTTGCGAGTTTCATATTTCCATATAGGGTTAGTGTCGTTTCGCACACACACATGTGGTGCTCCTCTATTTTTTGTTTTACTTCTGTTGCAGTTTATATATGGCCGGTTAGCATTTAAATTAGTCCCCTCATTCAAAAATTTTTCTTAAAATTTCAGCCATTTTCATTATAACTATTCCTTGTATCTTCTCAGTCTCCCCCGATTCCAATCTCTTCCATTTTTTTCAAGGTTTTCCCCGATTGATTGTGTTAAGTTTGCAGGTTGAAACAAGTAACGTAGAAAGCAATACAAATGACGACTCAACAAACAAAGGTAGATCAAATAAGAAGTGTATAAGGAAAATGGATAGGTGCAAACAGGCCAGTCAGATGCTACTTGGTTGGGGAAGGTAATGGCAGCCCACCCTATGTATTCTGCTAAGTTCAAAATCATGTGATGCCATCAGAGGAATCAGACCAACAATGGACCGAAGCCTATGGAGAACACTAATCATGATTTCATCTACGGCATGGAAAATGCCACGGCGCAAGAAGAAGAAGACTTTCATGTCTCATAAGATTTTATGATTTCCGTTTTCAAGTACTGCTACTGGTTTGTGTTTGTATCATTTTTCTGGATGTTGAAGATGCGGTTGTTTGCGTGGTTTCCAATCTACTGCCTTTCTCACTTTATCATGTTTATTCTTATATTCTTTTGGGGCCAGTTTGTTGCATTCACTTATTATGTGGTTTATCGTTTCATCTATTTGTAAACAGTCTGTATGTGCTGTTTTCTTGTGTCTTGTTAATTCTTTTTTATGGTTTCCTAAAATCTGATTAACAGCAAGTCTTCCCTAATTTCCAGTACTCCCCAATTCTTTTCACTACCATTGCAATTTTTTTTTTTGAGATTTCACACTAAGTATCCACCACTGAATCCTTGTTGAAAATGGTTGACCACTTTCTCTGGAATAAACCCATTTGACATAATGATAAGAATGTTTGCTAATGGGCTGAGAGACCAGGGTTCAATCTTTGCTCGAGTTATACCAAGGACTAAGAAAATAATACTTGACGCTTCTTGTTAAAAAAAATCAGCATTATATGGTGAGGATCAAGAATAAGTGGAGTAATCCTGGGAAAAAAGTAGCACCTTCTTTGATACCTTCGTGTAGTAAACAGTGAAAACGGATCATTTGTGTCACCTTCAACTACAGTCGAGCCCTGGGTATTTTTAAAGCTTCCTCAGGATTCCAATATCCATCGTGCCCTTCCATTCGAGGTCTGTATGGTGCCTTCTTTCCTTAGTGTTTCTGTTTCTACAATCTTTCACAACTACTTTCTCTGGTACCAACCATTTTTAGTTCCGGCACATCTTTGTTTTCGGCTTAGTCTGTATTATCTCTGTTCCTATTTTAAAGTAAAAAAAAATATGCTAATGATAGATATCAAATGGATAGATTCTGACTCAGAAAGCAGCAATTCTTCTCCCTTTGTCAGAAACATCGCTGATAGAATGTGAGGACTAAAGGATAAAATAAAGGAAGCGAGAGTTACTAAACTGCTGAAAGTAAACCCATCGTCCACTCTCATGATTGACACACTTTTGCTTGCCACATGTAAAAGCAAAGACGAGACAATCACAGATCCTGATACTAAATTCTCTTGGTTTTTCCCCATAGGCCTGAATAATATCGCTTACTAAACTTGTCTGTCATCGGTGGCCCTGATAGTCACTTGAGTTCCAGACACCATAGCCCTAATGTATCAATTAGGTTTCAAGAACTCCAGAAATAAACAAATATGGTTGGGATGAATTCAGGTCTACACGTTTCTTCCATTAATCTTCATGTAATTGAGCTACAAATGACCAGGCTGGTTGCACGAAATGATGTCACAGCAAAGATAAAAGGACATAGGTGGTCGGAGAAGGTGAGCAAGATGTGACGAAAGAATCACGTGTTCGAGAGTCGTAAGTGACATCACAGCCGAGATGAAAAGTCCCATGCATCCGGAGAAAAGGAAAAATGAACTGTTTAAATATTTAGAAAAGGAAAAAAAAATGCGTTGTTGGAAATACCAGATGTATGGATTTTTGTTTGAAAAGGAAGTGAGTCGAGTTTCTTTCTTTCTTTTGTTTCTTTCACATAACGACTATGTTACATCCACACACTGCAAACAGTTGTTCGGTTTTTCATCATCCGGTCAAGTTTTAATGTAGGGAAATAGTGAAAAAGAAAAACTGTATATATTTATTAGAAATATAGTAACTTAAATATGATTGGAATAATCGTAAAGAATGACAAAATTTGAAAAAAAAAAAATATGGATGCTGAAAGCGTACGCTACCCCCCCCCACCTCCAAAAAAGAATAGAATCATCTCTTTTGACAAATAAGAACACGCTGTTTTATTAAAATGTTTTGTAAATATAAAGAAACCGTATAAAAAATGTTTGATACATCCTTTCCTTTTTCTTAGAATAAGTTGTGCAGGTAAAGCAGCAAAATCTTTGACCTTGTCATGGTTGATGGAACAAAAGAATGCTATCCCAGTGGATTGAAATATATTGGGTTCTGTTCAAAATTCACAGGTTCGACAGAAAGGATTCGAGTTAATGAAATAGCGCCTAATAACGTTTCGGCTGATGTAACCTTCAGCTTTCTTCAGGTGTATCTTGTCAACTCTGGAAACTTTCTGTTGAACTTGGGAATGTACACGGTATTGCAAAAGAAATTTTTCATTTACGCCACAAAAGTAGCATGATCTCATTCCATTAACCATGGCCTGGTAGGAGTCCTAATTAATTCGAAACTGTATTTCAGAGTTCGAAAACATACGTCTGAAGAAGGTCGGAGGCAACATCGACCGAAATATTGTGAAAATGACATTCAAGATGAGAACAATAATCTGAGTAATTCAAATAATCCGAATTATCAATCCTCATGTAAAAAAAAATTCAGAAACATTTTTTTTTTGTATTATTAATACAAGAAATACAATAAGATTCGATTGTCAATGAGCCTTTGCTTAGATTAAAGTGTATTATCTCTCTTGACGCTACACTTGTGCTAATTTGTCCTTAGTCAATGTAACCATCATCATCATAGCCTTGAGCCCCTGGAGGGGCGTAGGCTATCCACAACTTTGTAGATGCTTTAGTAGCAAGGAGTTCTTCTTTTGGGGTGAAGGTGCTGGCTCCACGTCTAACCTTCCCAGAAAGTACATACAGTGCCTAACTTTCCTAAATGGTCACCCATCTGATACTGGTCAGGCTCAACGTTGCTTAACTTTGATGATCTAGCAAGAACCGGTGTGCCAACGTAATTGAGCTGTACTTAGTCAATGTAGGGGAAGCAATTATTATTATTAAAGTGCCCCTTTTGGAAAAGCTGCAAATCCCCCACATTAAAAATGACCTTGCGTCAAATTTTGCTCTCGTGGGGAAACAATTGAATAGCTGTAGATAGATTGCTATTTGATTTTTTTGCAAAGACTTTTTGTGCACGTTTGCATGTGTGTGTGTGTGTGTGTGTGTGTGTGTGTGTGTGTGTGCCTCATTGCATAAATTTGCTCGTCTGTCAGTTTATCCTCTCTCTCTCTCTCTCTCTCTCTCTCTCTCTCTCTCTCTCTCTCTTTCTCTCTCTCTGTTTGTCTTTTTGGTTTCTAAACGCTCACTAGTTTTTTCTTTCCCCCTCTCCTCCTGTATTCCCGTCTGTCCATCTATATCGATTTCCTTTGCTGAAGTAACGATTAATGTTAGCAATCATTGTCGTTGTTTTATTGTTAGTTCACACAAGAGACAAAAGAAAACGCGTACCATTATTATCTTTTGAGTTTTTATAGTTTTCTGCTGCTTATTAACAACAACCACCATCATTAATCAAATGTTTGCTTTATTGTTTTTTATGGAAATCGGTCCAGACAATGCCTAAAACCACTTAATATAACGAGCTTAAAATACTACTTCAACATGAAAAACCATTTAATGTGTTAAAATGATTCAAACAATTGTTACTTACTTGCTTTGTATTGCTTTTCAGGGGGATGCAGGAGCCCCGATGATATCTTCAAGCCTATATTTTTAGACGTGAGTATATAAAATGGCCAAAGTTTCCTCTTAGGGTGGGAGTGTCGTTATCATTTTGATTGTCCTCGGGGAAAAGAGAATAGGTATTATGGTGCGATCGGATCTTGTAATAAGACGACACTATGTAGAAGGAATGAATACAATGAACGCTACCTGGAATAGAGATAGATAGATAGAGAGAGAGAGAGAGAGAGAGAGAGAGAGAGAGAGAGAGAGAGAGTATAACTGTTAGAGCGACAGATAATTAGTCGTTTAATGGCATCATCGATACAGACTTTAATATTTGCAAGTCCTCTCTCCCCTTCTTTCTTTTCTATATAAAATCAGCATGTTTTACATAGTTATCGATCTCCTAGTTCTTTGATCCAAGTTCTTGTCCAGTTTATGAAGGATACAGTTTATCTTACTAGCAGTACTGCTCACGTATGTATTCTTTTCATTACATTTATCCAATACTAACAGGCCGCCTGGCATTGCCCGGTCGTAAAATATGCATAAATATTATATTTTAATTCATACAGAAACTAACACATGTGCATGCCAGTATTATGTTTTTTTAAACATTTCACTTCTTGTAAAAAAAAAAAAAATACTCCACCTGAAATCGAAACCAAAACCTAAAGACAGTGAGTCAAGTAGGATAACTATTAGACCAGCTTGATACGATCTTTAAAGGGGTTTTTCAAACCTACTTATTCTTAAATTAAGGAATCTGTAATGTGAGCCATTCATACATGCACAATCGTGAAACAGTTGACAAGCAGATAAAAATCCGATGACGCCCACGTACTAATTTTTCAAATTTGACCCCTTAGCAGCCCTTTTTCGGGATGAAAACCAATTAAAAGTTTTCCACGTGTCTGAGTACCCTATATACCAAATTTCAAGTTTGTAGATCAAAAATCTGTTGATCATATTGGTTGAGAAGTGTCCTCACACATATGCACATTCTCACTTTTATAGATATACTACCAGTTCAGCCAGACTTTGCTCGGGCCGTATGTATTGTTCATAATTTTATGTGCATATGTATATATATATTAAAAAGTTTGACTCATGTCCAGGTAACCTACAACTAAAATTTCAAGTGTTTAGATCCAAAATTGGTGGAAGAGTTTGGTAGAGTTTGCAAAGGTCAACTCTTTCAACTTTGACCTCTTGGCAGCCAAATTTTCACCCCAAAACTGATTAAAAAGCTTGCTGCATATCTGAATATCCTTTATGTAAAATTTCAAATGTTGAGACTTAAAATTGTGTGGATAGTTTGCTAGCGATTGCAACGGTCAGATCTTTTGAACTTTGACCTTTTGACAACCAAATTTTCGGCAAAAGACCGATTAAAAAGCTTTCCCTATGTCTGAATACACTTTATGTAAAATTTCAGATGTTTAGAACCAAAAATTGACTGAGTAATTTGGTAGAGACCGCAGAGGTCAAATTTTTTTTTAAACTTTGACCCTAATTTTGACCCCTTAACATTTATTGTTTTGGGCTCAAATCAAATTAACAAGTTTGATCCAAGTCCAAGTAACCTACATCTAAAATTTCAAGTGTTATGACCCAAAATTGACAGAGGAGTTTGGTAGAGTTTTCAAAGGTTGAAACTTTGACCCCTTGACAGCCGAATTTCTGGCCGAAAACTGATTAAAAAAGATTTTCCCAAATCTCGGTAACCCTTATGTCAAATCTCAAGTCTGTAGACTGAAAATTGGCAGAGTATTTTTGTTGGGAAATGTACATACACAGGCAGACACACACACACAGACGATTTCACTTTTATAGATATATATAAAGATAGATATATGATATAATCATATTAATACACCAGTTCTCATTAGTTCATCAAAGTTAAGCAATGTTGAGCCTGGCCAGTACCAGCTGAGTGACCATTTGAGAATACCATGCACTGTATGTGAGAGAACGTTGACACCTCTGGCAGCTCCTACATCTCACCTGGCATCCAGCTATCTGTCCTGCCTTGTTTTCAGATGTCGACAGAGGTACTGATGATATCTTCCACATTTTTAGGACGTGAGTATATAATATGGCCAAAGTTTCCTCTTACGATTTTAGTGTCGTTATCGTTTTGGAGGAGAGGGAATAGGTATGCAAGTGCGATCGAGTCTTGTAGTCAAACGGCATGAATATCATGAACATAACCTGGAATAAAGACAGCGTTATATACGAGGGGTGTTCTAAAAGTAATGCCTTCTATTTTTTTTTATTCCGCTCCAATGGATCACAGGGTATTGCAAATTGCATTGTTACGATGACTGAACGTATGCATTCATGATCTGAAAGTCTCATTTCTCTGTTGTAGATATTGACGGTGTGAGCCTCTAAGAAAGCAAGCCACATCATAGATGTGCATCAGAAGCAGAGATGTGTCATTGAATTTCTGGTAAAAGTGCATTAAGAATGGCAGTGACTATGTAGAAAAATAAATTCTAGAGACCAAAAGGTCGCTAGTTTTAATGGTATGATCCTCGTCTTCGTAGCTCTTCAACTTTTTTAAGTTTAAGAAAGGAAAATTTATTTTTGGAATGACCCTCGTAGTATAGCACTTTGGAGACTGAGAAGTGCAAAAAAAAGAAAAAATTGACACCATACTTAATGAATAAATGTGCCTTTGTGCTAGTAAGGTGATTCCTTTAAAATTTACTATCGGCCATTTAATTTTTTTTTAATGAGGAATTTTAAAAATGGATGCATCTATAATATAAAATTATTGTTTTGCAGTTTTAAAATCAGACGCAAATAGCATTTAAGCTGGAAATTTTTATTTGTTGTACCATTTTATTGGCAATATGATAACGTAATTTATTTTTAAAACTACTTAGTCAAACTCAGACAACTGGTAATATAAAACATTTTTAAATAATCACCTAAAAATACAAATGAACACGCTTGATAACTCATGTTTGAATTAAACAATAAATTAAGAGTTATCTATCTTAGAACTTTTTTTTCTTTTTCAGGCTAACCTTAAAACTGTGTAAACAAATCATAAATACTAAAATATTTTCACTGCATCCCGAGTAACGGCATAATTTAGGGATTTATTACTATTCTCGACATGATATTTAGTACATAATATTGTTTTTGCTTAAAACGACATTTTTGCTTTTAAGTCAATCGGTCGACTCTAACTTAATAAGCGCCTAATAACGTGACACACCGGGGATCATTGTGAACTGATTTGGCTGAATGAACGCCTCTATATCGCCACTATTCTTTGAAATGGCTCGAACCTGCTCTCGGCCTTCCAAACCTTCATGGAATCCCATGACATTTTCTGATACTGGCACGTTGAATTTGAGAAGGGTCATTTTATTGATCCATTATTACTTTTTCCCATTTTCTTGTCAACTATTATTAAAGGTTTGTTCTTACCTTCCTAAAATGTTATTGACGTTTGACATTTTCCCCATCTTAATCAGTAGTCTCTGCACTTATCTATGTTAATTTAAAAAAAATAAAATAAAAATCATGATTTATTCGCTAGAGATAAATAAATGCTTGAAGTTGGAGGAGAAATCCTTCACGACTGAGACAATTTTTATTTTTGTACCTTTTCTCCACGTTAAAAAACGACCCTGGTGTCTAACTCTGTCCCGTGGGGAGGCATAGTAAATAGGTACATAACGCACAAATCGAACAGGAAACATTATAATAAGTAGGTATCTGTCGTCGGAATTTTCCGTGCAGTTGACGTAAAACGCCGAAAGTTGTCGAGGTAAAAATTTCATGATTTTTATTCTTGTACAAGCACTGGCCAATTTTTTTAATGAAAAAAAAAAATTGTTCTTACGAAGATAATTCAATTAAACGTTAATTGAAAAATATTTTTTGTTACGAAGAAAATACAATGAATAATTGTTAGACAATTTTACATAATTTTAAGAAAATTAAAATTTAAATAGAGAAAAAAAAAACACTTACTGTAAGTTAAGTTTCATGAACAAATATTTATTTTTTAAAATAACAAACAACTGATAGAAAGCAAATAAGCTGGGGGGTTTTTATTATTCTTTTATTATAAATTTTTTTGTTCAAAATAAGATAAATATTTATTTTTTTATATAATAAAAAATGGCAGCAAATAAATGTGTCCTTAAATGACATTGGCTGCTGCGATTTCATTGGTTCAGTGTTTAGAATCTTTTCGGCATTTTACGTAAACTGCCCGGAAATTTCCGACGATAGCACGGTCCTTATTCTGCATAAATACCACTAAGAATAACACACTCTCTACTCTCTACTTCCCTTTCTGTTATAATGCACAATGTAAAATCAATGAAGAAAATAAAAGGATGAGTTATGTGCATACTTTGTAAAGCTTCGCCACTTTCTTGAGAACAAAATTCACGGTATTGGAATTAGTTTACTTTTTCTTGTGTCATCACATGAGTGTTATGTTTCTAAAAAAATTTTTAGATGAGGATTGATAATTCGTATTATTTGGATTCTTCAGACTACTGTTCTCATCTCGGGTGTTATTCTCACTATGCTTATTGCTTCGGTCGCTGTAAGCTCCGATCTTGTTCAGGTGGATCGTATCGAACTTGGGAATGTTTTTGTCGAACTCAGGGGCCTTTCTATTGAACTCGGTAATCTGCACTGAATTTCGAACGGAATCCTTCATATAAATCTAGGTAGCATGCTCTTCTTCCATGAGCCATGACTGAATAGAAGTTCTGAGTAATTCGCAATTGTATTTTGAGTGTCACGCGCACGGAGGATTGAACCTTTGACCTCCAGAAGAGTGAAACTTTTAATTGAATTTTACCAAATATTTTATACACTATACGACGGGTCCTTGCGCGCAGATTCTCGAGTTTGGTAGAAAGATTCCCGTGTTTTTTTTGTCTTTTTTTTGTGTGTGTGTGTTCTTTTACACAGGAATCATCACTTATCAAGGCCCAGAGACCATTCGAGAATAAAGGTTAATGGGTATATAAGAACTTGTTTACGTTGGACTTGAAGACAATCACATTGTAGTAAGCTGGAAAGCAGGCAATCGGAAGAGAGTTCCTCAGGCGTGCAGTTCTAAGAAAGAAGCATTGTTCATGGAATCTACATTTAGGTTTAGGCACAGATAAATAGCATGGGAAATTATTGATAGTGGTTTTGGCTAGATGAGTGTTTTTCGTGAAAGTTTGGCGAAGGGGGGACCATAGATTGAAGCTCAGGCTCGACAAGATACGACTGAAGAAGGTCGCCCAAAAGAAGATTAGCGTAAACCTTGTGGAAATAACTCAATATAAAGACAGTAGTCTGAATGATCCTAATAAAATGAATCGCGTGAGTGGTTCAGCAGATCTTACTGAAATGCTTGCTAAATGCATCTACGTGGCTTCCATAAGTATACGGTTTGGTATGTTAAATCCAAAAATTCAGTTTTTAAAGTTAAGACGCCAGGAATGGACACGGTTTAGCTAAAATATGGAACAAGGAAGAAGTCACTCAGAATGAAACGAAATACGAAACCATATAGAAAACATTTATTTCAAAAAATTATTTTAGTTTAAACCTTTCTTGTGCTATCATGAAACAAAATAATAATAATAATAATAATAATAATAATAATAATAATAATAATAATAATAATAATAATAATAAATTTTATTTTTATCATTTCTATAAATAGCTGTGTTTTTTGTTTAACACCTGTGTTCTCATAAATAAATAAAATATGAATGAGAATTTTAATTTTAAATATATTTTAAATATTTTAATATTTTATTTTAAAAATATTTATAGAAATGTAAAGTATGAAAGTTAAAATTACTTTTTTGAAATAAAATATTTCTACATCCATATAATATTTCTGTATGAATAAAATATTTCTATATAAATAAAATATTTAAATATGAATAAAATCTCCCTATATAATAAAATATTTCCATATGAATAAAATATATCTATATAAAGAAATTATATCTAAATGAATAAAATATTTCTAAATAAAAAAATATTTCCATAAAATTAAAATACTTCTAAATGAATAACATATTTCTAAATGAATAAAATATTTCCATATGAATGAAATATTTCTAAATGAAAATATTTCTATATAAATAAAATATTTCTAAATGAATAAAATATTCCTATATAAATAAAATATTTCTATATGAATAAAATATTTCCATATAAATAAAATATTTCCAAATGATTAAAATATTTCAAACTGAATAAAATATTTGTATGAGAATAAAAAGTTTCTATATGAATAAAATATTTCCATATAAATGAAATATTTCTAAATAAATAAAATATTTCTAAATAAATAAAATATTTCTAAATGAATAAAATATTTCTAAATGAATAAAATATTTCGATATGAATTTAATATTTCGATATGAATTTAATATTTCCATATGAATAAAATATTTCCATATAAATAAAATATTTCTAAACGAATAAAATAATTCCATATAAATAAAATATTTCTATATGATTAAAATATTTCTATTAAAATAAAATACTTCTATATGAATAAAATATTTCCATATAAATAAAATACTTCTATATGAATAAAATATTTATAAATAAAGAAAATATTATCATATAATTAAAATATTTCTAAATTAATAAAATATTCCTAATGAATAAAATATTTTCATATAAATAAAATATTTCTAAATGAATAAAATATTTCTATATGAATAAAATATTTCTAAATGAATAAAATATTTATATACGAATAAAATATTTCTATATAATTAAATTATTTCCATATAAATAAAATATTCCTAATGAATAAAATATTTCCATATAAATAAAATATTTCTAAATGAATAAAATATTTCTGTATAAATAAAATATTACAAAATGAATAAAATATTTCTAAATAAATAAAATATTACAAAATGAATAAAATATTTCTAAATGAATAAAATATTTCTAAATGTATAAAATATTTCTATATGTATAAAATATTTCTAAAAGTATAAAATATTTCTAAATGAATAAAATATTTCTAAATGAAAAAATATTTCCATATGAATAAAATATTTCTAAATGTATAAAATATTTCTAAATGAATAAAATATTTCTAAATGAAAATAATATTTATAAATGAATAAAATATTTCTATATGAATAAAATATTTCTAAATGAATAAAATATTTCTATATGTATAAAATATTTCTAAAAGTATAAAATATTTCTATATGAATAAAATATTTCTAAATGAATAAAATATTTCTAAATGAAAAAATATTTCCATATGAATAAAATATTTCTAAATGTATAAAATATTTCTAAATGAATAAAATATTTCTAAATGAAAATAATATTTCAATATGAATAAAATATTTCTACCTGTATAAAATATTTCTAAATGAATAAAATATTTATAAATGAATAAAATATTTCAATATGAATAAAATGTTTCTACATGTATAAAATATTTCTAAATGAATAAAATATTTCTAAATGAATAAAATATTTCTAAATGAATAAAATATTTCAATATGAATAAAATATTTCTAAAAGTATAAAATAAGATCGCCATGGGCATGGAATATGTGCCTACATTAAGGATGGCTTCCCGTGTGGCAGGGATATCTCTAGAGAAGATCCCAATTTACCCTATATGTGCTTCAGGGTTGCACTTGCTAACACCACTGCATTTATATTTGCCCTCTATAGGCCCCACAACAGCGCAGTTACTATCTTTAAGAGCATATCTGAGAAAATAGACCACATACTATCTTCACATCCCTTGGCTAACATCCACATCTGTGGTGACTTCAACGTCCATAACGTGGAATGGCTGACCCATTCAAATAAGACAGATGATGAGGGAAGGTTTTGTCATGATTTTGCCATTGCTTATGACCTCACTCAGATTGTTCAAGAACCCACCCGTGTGCCCGATACACCCGGTCAATATGCAAGCCTCTTAGACCTTTTTCTGTCAACTTCCCCTGAGCTATGTTCATGTTCCGTTCATTCTCCTCTAGGATCCTCCGACCACTCCGTCGTATCAGTTAACATAAAAACGAAATGTAAGAAGCCCCCAAACGTACCCCTCCACCGTACTGTATACCGATACTCTATGGCTGACTGGGATAGCTTCCGTACATTCATATCTGATTTACCTTTTAACTCCATGTTTAAAAAGGAAGTGTCCTCTATAGTATCAGATCTGACCGAATGGTTAATTGTAGGTATAGACCAATTCATACCATCTAAAAAATTACAACAAAAACCTAACAGCCAGCCATGGTTCTCCCCAGAATGTGCTGCTGCTATCGCACACAGAAATGACTTTTTCCATAGCTACCAACGTAATAGATGCACTGAGACTAAAGCTGCTTTCAGGACTGCCAGCAACCACTGTAAAAGAATAATAAAAAATGCAAGAGAGCTATATACCCAGTC
The DNA here is from genome assembly GCF_053919585.1 of Euprymna scolopes. NCBI lineage: Eukaryota > Metazoa > Mollusca > Cephalopoda > Sepiida > Sepiolidae > Euprymna > Euprymna scolopes. The sequence goes on from NC_136491.1 coordinate 105,767,584, forward strand.
TGTTAAATCCAAGGTAGCTGATCAGCGGCTTGGTTCCCACCAGTTTTGGCAAATAACAAATAGGATCCTAAACAGAAGTGTGTGTTCTATCCCAACCATTATCAATGGACCAGAGGTCATCTCGTCAGCGTCAGACAAGGCCAAACTATTTGCAAAGAACTTTGCAGCTAATTCTACCCTATGCGACGAAGGCCATCAACTCCCCATATTTCCTCCTATAACACAGAACAAGCTAGGTCACATACAAATATCCGTGCATGAGGTCGCCAAGCTAATCAAGAACCTAGATTCCAGTAAAGCAACTGGCGCTGATGGCATCCCAATTATAGTGTTAAAAAAGCTTCAACCAGAACTTGCTCCCATACTTACGAAACTATTTAAGCGCTGCCTTAAGGAGAAGTGCTTTCCAACTCCTTGAACGATCTCATCAGTTTGTCCTGTATTTAAGAATTCAGGTGATAAGTCATCTCCCTCTCAGTACAGACCAATAAGTCTCCTGTGTGTTATGAGTAAGTTGCTGGAATCCATATTAAATAGAGAAATAGTCAACCACCTCAGAAGGAATAACCTTCTTAGTGACACACAATGTGGTTTCCACTCTGCAAGATCTACCGCATATGTGCTGACGGTTATATCACACAGGATTAGTGAATCTCTTGACAAAGGCTTCCTTTCTAGGGCAATTGCTCTTGACATATCAAAGGCCTTCGACAAGGTATGGCATAAGGGTTTACTTCACAAGATTTCCAGCTATGGTATAACTGGAAATGTTTTCTCAATCATTAAATCATTTCTCTCTGATAGACTCATAAGAGTAGTGGTAGATGGAAAAAATCGGAGGCCTGCAAAATAAATGCTGGAGTCCCTCAGGGGTTAATCCTGGGCCCAACTCTCTTCCTGATCTACATCAATGACCTCCCTAAACACATACTTAAATCATTCGTTTACATCTATGCTGATGATACGACCATCTACGGCAACACATCAAAGGCTGTAAATGACAAAGTTCTCTCTGATTCTCTCTCCTCTGATCTCGAGCGCGTGGTTCAGTGGGGGAAGATGTGGCTGGTTACCTTTAATGCATCCAAAACCAAACTCCTATCCTTACATCATCAATGCTCTGATCCCTATCTGGCATCAATTGTGATGGATGGCTCTCGTCTGGGTGAGGCCCCGTGTTTTGACAAGCTTCTGGGTTTGACCTTTACTCCTGATCTGAAATGGAACACGTCATCAAGTCTGTTGCCAAGGTCGCTGGAAAGATGGTGGGATCCTTCTACCGCTCCAGAAGATATCTCACTACTGACGCAATTCTCTATCTATATAAAAGCCAAGTATGTTCAAGGATGGAATACTGCTGCCATATCTGGGCAGGAGCTGCTAAAAACAGCCTATCCTGCCTTGACAGAGTACAAAATAGACTTCGTGGCTTAGTGGGGGATGCCCTTTTCTCTACCCTGCAACCTCTCTCCCACAGAAGAGACGTTGCGAGCCTATCCTTGTTTTATCGTTATTTCCATGGCAGATGCTCGTCTGAAATCCAATTTCTGGTCCCCCCCCCTCGCCAATCTTTCATAAAAAAAACCCATCTAGCTGTATCCACTGTGAAAAATTTCCCCACTCTATATCTGTGCCAAAATCAAAACGCGGATTCCATGAACAAAGCATCTTTCTTAAAACTGCACGCCTGTGGAACTCTGTTCCGTCTGCCTGCTTCCCACCGGACTACAACTTGGATGTCTTCAAGTCCAATGTTAACAAATTCCTAATGAACCGCCCCCTTAAGTAAACACTTCAGCAAATCTCCACACTAACGTAATGTACTTGCAATAACCCTTATCCCTGAGTGGCTTCCGGGCCTTGATAAGTGGTGATCACTGTGTAAAAAAAAAAAATATTTCTAAATGAATAAAATATTTCTATGTGTATAAAATATTTCAATATGAATAAAATATTTCTAAATGAATAAAATATTTCAATATGAATAAAATATTTCTAAATGAATAAAATATTTCTATATATATAAAGTATTTCTAAAAGTATAAAATATTTCTAAATGAATAAAATATTTCTGTATGAATAAAATATTTCCATATAAATAAAATATTTCCATATAAATAAAATATTTCTATATAAATAAAATATTTCCATATAAATAAAATATTTCTATATAAATAAAATATTTCCATATAAATAAAATATTTCCATACTAATAAAATATTTCTGTATGAATAAAATATTTCTATATAAATAAAATATTTCCATATGAATAAAATATTTCCATATGAATAAAATATTTCTATATAAATAAAATATTTCCATATAAATAAAATATTTCCATACTAATAAAATATTTCTGTATGAATAAAATATTTCTGTATGAATAAAATATTTCTATATAAATAAAATATTTCCATATGAATAAAATATTTCCATATGAATAAAATATTTCCATATAAATAAAATATTTCCATATAAATAAAATATTTCCATACTAATAAAATATATAGCTGTATGAATAAAATATTTCCATATGAATAAAATATTTCCATATAAATAAAATATTTCCATACTAATAAAATATTTCTGTATGAATAAAATATTTCTGTATGACTAAAATATTTCTATATAAATAAAATATTTCCATATAAATAAAATATTTCCATATGAATAAAATATTTCCATATAAATAAAATATTTCCATATAAATAAAATATTTCCATACTAATAAAATATATAGCTGTATGAATAAAATATTTCCATATGAATAAAATATTTCCATATAAATAAAATATTTCCATACTAATAAAATATTTCTGTATGAATAAAATATTTCTGTATGAATAAAATATTTCTGTATGAATAAAATATTTCTGTATAAATAAAATATTTCCATATGAATAAAATATTTCCATATGAATAAAGTTTTTCTATATGAATAAAATATTCCCGTGAGATATTTATAGAAATGTAAAAAAAAAAATAAAAGTTTATTATTTTTATTATTGTTTCATCATGAAACAATGAGTGTTTCCATATGGTTTCGTATTTCGTGTCGTGCTTAGTGACTTCCGTTCTATATTTACCTAAAACGTGTCCACTTCCGACATCATAACTTTGGGAACTGAACTCTTTTAAGTTAACCGCTGTTAAACCCTGTGCATATTTACAGCTGCCAAGGATGATGTTTGTGTTTTCACTATCGATGCATTCGTTTGGCGATGGTCGCCACTGGAAGTGCAACGACTCGTAAAGAATAAAAGAGTCTTTGTTCAAAGTGTATTGTTGTAAACATGAATACGACTACATGTTTAGTGAGTTGCATGTTTTTGGTGCATACGAACAGCAGACGTGCTTACGGGTGAGAGATGATCGGTCAAAAGAAACACAAAATAAATTGAAAATATCTGATTTGAAGTCCGGACATCCGGAATATTATTTCTTTCGGGAAATAAAGTAATTTCTCTTTAAACTGGAATCAGTACTGAGAGCAACCTACGTGAGAAAAATAATGTTTATAGATTGTCTGGAGATAAATATTTTTGAGTGCACATTGCTTTTACCATTTTAATTTTTGTTCCAATTTTTCCCCACATTAAAAATCTACCTTTTCCCTCGTAGGGAGGCACGGAGACACGTGAATACGAATGCGTAACAATATTTTTTATACAACAAATAAGTTGGTATTGTAATTAAATATATATATATATATATATATATATATATATATATATATATATATATATATATATATATATATATACATATATATATATGTGTGTGTGTGTGTGTATATATACAGGGTGATAAAAAAAAACGGGTCCCAACTCTAATTAGGCCCCGTTTCTTAGTGTTTTGTCCGAATGAAATGAAACTTTGGTCATGACTAGTTTATTATATTCCCAACATCACATCAAAACACTAGGGTCTTTGACCTTTTTTTCTCCGTTCTACAGCATATGTTCTTGATGGCATCCATTTAGCTTTCTTTTTTGTTTTTTTTTTGGGGGGGGGGCACCCAGTATATATATATATATATATATATATATATATATATATATATATATATATATATATATATATATATATGTATGTATAATAATATATATAATTATATATATAATTATATATATATAATTATATATATAATTATATATATACTTATATATATATATATAATTATATATATATAATTATATATATAATCATATATATAATGATAAATATATAATTATATATATATAATTATATATATATATAATTATTTATATAATTATATATATAATTATATATATATAATTATATATATAATTATATATATGTATATATAATTATATATATATAAATATTTACATAAATATATAATTATATATATAATTACATACATGTAATTATATATATATAATTATGTATATATATATAATTTATTTATATATATATAATTATATATATATAATTTATTTATATATATATAATTATATATATAATTATATATATGTGTATATATATAATTATATATATATAATCATATATATACATATATATAATTATATATATATACATATATATAATTATATATATATAATTATGTATATATATAATTATATATATATATAATTATATATATGTATAATTATGTATATATATAATTATATATATGTATAATTATATATATATGTATAATTATATATATATATAATTATATATATAATTATATATATAATTATATATTTATATATGTATAATTATATATATAATTATATATATAATTATATATATAATTATATATACTTATATATATATAATTATATATATAATTATATATATATAATCATATATTTCATGATAAATATATAATTATATATATATAATTATATATATATAATTATATATATGTATATATAATTATATATATATAATTATATATCTGTATATATAATTATATATATAATTATATATATAACTATATACATATAATTATGTATATATATATAATTTATTTATACATATATATAATTATATATATATAATTATGTATATATATAATTTATTTATATATATAATTATATATATGTGTATATATATAATTATATATATATAATTATATATATGCATATATATAATTATATATACATACATATATATATAATTATATATATAATTATATATATAATTATATATATATGTATAATTATGTATATATATAATTATATATATAATTATATATATATAATTATATATATACTTATATATATAATTATATATATAATTATATATATATAATTATATATAATTATATATATATAATTATATATAATTATATATATATATATATATAGATATATATATATATATATATATATATATATATATATATATATATATATATATATATAATTATGTATATATATAATTTGTTTATAGTTTAGTTTTTGTGATATTATGTACTGTCAGGTTGACGGGGTTTCAATGGGGGTCCGTTGACCCCAACTTTAGCGGATATTTTCGTCGGGTACAATGAATCCGTTTTCTTTAATTTTGTTACAAAACCCACTGCATATTTCAGATATGTTGACGAAACTTTTGCTGTTTTTCCATCTCAAAGTGGAGCGTCGATATTTTTTGATAGGTTGAATTCTTTGCCTGGAGCTCTGAAATTTACTATGGAAAGTGAGGACAATTTGCTTCCATTCTTCAAGGGGGCTTTCTCACTACAATTTATAGGATGCCGACATTTACTGGCCTATATGTGAACTGGTTGTCTTTTGTACCAAAATCACGCAAGGTAAGCTTAATTAATACTTTGGTACATAGAGTCCTGATGATTTGTTCACCTAGCAGATTGGACGCCGAACTCGATAAGATCAGGGAAATATTCATCAATAATGGTTATCCTGTTGACCTTATTGATGACTGTATTTTCAAAACGGTTACAGATTTTAAATCCCCTAAAAAGTTTGGCCCTTTGAAATGTCCGGTTTATTTAAAATTACTGTGGATTGGGGAAAAGAGTAACAGACTTTCCACACAGATTCGCAGAGGTATTTATGACTGCTTTATTCTGTGTCCTTGCGTTTGGTATATACTACGAGACCTGCATTTCTTTCTTTTCGCAAGGATAGTTTGCCTTACATCCAAAATAGCAATATTGTATATCAATTCAAATGCCAGTGCGATGCTGGTTATGTTGGGCGAACATCCTTGCATCTTTTGACTCGTATAAACCAGCATGTTCCATCGAAGATCAGACAAGGGAGGATGGGGTCTGGTAGTCTCCCTCCTTCTGCAGCCTTGGACTCTGCTATTGGCCAGTATTTGGTTGACAACCCGTGCTGTGCCGATAGATATAAAATTGAATGGTTCGAGGTGCTACATAGAGCGGACTCCAGAAACCATTTAAAGATTTTGGAGTCTGTCTCTATCGCGGTGCTGAAAGCTTCTTTGTGCAGGCAGAAAGAAACATCTAACACATTGTTTCTCTTTGAGGAACAGTGAATCTTTTCTTCCGTTTTCCCCCTCGTTGTTCCATTATTTTAATCGTTTTTTAAACGTTAATAAACTTTATTTTAGTGCCCCCATAATTTTTGGCACATTCAATAGTTCCCCATCAGAACTCTTAACTTTCGACATAATATTATTTTTACGCTATCGATTTTCTCCTGATGAGATGATAGCTGAAAGAGCTCTCGAGAGACTTCCGCCCATTATATTTAAAACTGTATTTAAATTCTGTACCTCTAAACATTTATTTAAATATATATAATTATATATATATATATGTATATATATAATTATATATAATTATATATATGTATATATATAATTATATATATATGCATATATATAATTATATATATATATATATAATATATATATATATATATATATATATATATATATATATATATATATATATATATATAAATAAATGTAATTCTTGGTTCGTTATAAGCGAATAAAACCATATTTCTACGTTACCAATTTATTTGAAATTTTCAGACAACCCATCTTTAGAGTCGAGGGATGTTTTTATGTTATTAAAATAAATTTACCTCGCGAATTATTAAAATATTAAATAAAATAAATATATTTTCGTAACCGTTAGTGCGAACCTGTTTTGTTGATAAAACTGAACTTCCGGTTCGATTCATTTCACAGCCACGAATTGACGAAACAAAGTAGATTTCATTTTCTGTTTACTCGATAAGTAAAAAAAAAACAAAAAAAAAACATAATGCATTTGTTTATCTTCCAAATTTTTTAATTTAAACATTTTTTCTTTATTATATAAGGCAAAAAAAAAAGTTTGTCGCTTGCTTTTTGAGTTTTTTTTGTTTGTTTTTTTTTTTTTTTGTTTTTCGATATAAGATTGGTTGGTAAAAGTACAGTTTTTTTTACGGATTGGTAACTTGCTTAAATAATATTTGGTGCTAATGCAAAGACTGGTCCGCGCTATTTTTTAAATCGTATTTCCAGGTTTAATTAAAGTTTTATTATATGTTTTTTTATTCAATTGTAAGGTTAAAATACAGATTAGGTACAAAACACCCTCCTCTCCCCATGTTAAGAATGGCTTTTTAAATAATAACGTTATTATTTCAACACGGATCACTCTCTGCATGAGTACTGTACTTTCACCTAACAATTTAATAAACAAAACATGGTACTTATGCAGAGAAAGTACCATAATAATATAATAATAGAATAATAACGTTATTTAGAAAGCCATTCTTAACATGGGGAGGACGTTTTGTTACTATACTATACTTTCACCTAACAATATAGTAAACAAAAGATGGTACTTATGCAGAGAAGGTACCGTGCTGAAATAACGCTATTAAGAAAGCCATTCTTAACATGGGAAAGGGAGAGTGTTCTGTAACTATTTTATATTTTCACCTAACAATTTAATAAACAAAAGATAGTACTTATGCAGAGAAGGTACCGTGCTGAAATAATACCGTTATTTAGAAAGCTATTCTTAACATGGGGAGGGAGTTTAGCATCTATTCTATACTTTCACCTAACAATTTAATAAACAAAAATAGATAGTACGTATGCATAGAAAATACCGTGCTGAAATAATGTTATTTAGAAAGACATTCTTAACATGGGGATGATATTTTGTAACAATTCTGTCCTTTCACCTAACAATTTAAAGACAAAACATGGTACTTATGCAGCGAAGCTACCCCGCTGAAATAATGACGTTATTATTTAGAAAGCCATTCTTAACATGGGGATAGAGGTGTTTTGTAACTATTCTGGACTTTCACCTAACAATTTAATAAACAAAAGTTAAACTTAAGCAGACAAGGAACAGTACTGAATCATTAACATTATTTAGAAAGCCATTCTTAACATGGGGAGGGGGGATGTTTTCTAACTATTCTGTACTTTCGGTGCTAATGCAGAGAGTGATCTGTGCTATTTTTTAAATCGCATTTCCACGTTTAATTAAAGTTTTATGATATGTTTTTTATTCAATTGTAAGGTTAAAGTACAGAATAGGTACAAAAAACCCTCCCCATGTTAAGAATGGCTTTTTAAATAATAACGTTATTATTTCAGCACGGATCACTCTCAGCATGAATACCGATTAATGTTTTGTTCTTTGCTTTTTTTACCGCATTTTTTTGTTTTTTTTTTCAAGAAAACCTTTTTTAACAAAAATTGAAAGTACACGTTTTTTCTTTTTTTACAGAAGTTGTTTTTACATAAGAAAATATGAATGCTTTTTCTTTATTAAAGAAATTGGGTACTCGTGCACTTATTGATCTGTGCTGAAATAATAACGTTATTATTTAAAACGCCATTCTTAACATGGGGAGAAGTGGGTGTTTTGTAACTATTCTGGACTTTCACCTAACAATTTAATAAACAAAAATTAAACTTAAGCAGACAAGGAACAGTACTGAATCATTAACATTATTTAGAAAGCCATTCTTAACATGGGGAGGGTGGATGTTTTCTAACTAATCTGTACTTTCGGTGCTAATGTGGAGAGTGATCTGCGCTATTTTTTAAATCGTATTTCCACGTTTAATTAAAGTTTTATGATATGTTTTTTATTCAATTGTAAGGTTAAAGTACAGATTAGGTACAAACCCCCTCCCCTCCCCATGTTAAGAATGGCTTTTTAAATAATAACGTTATTATTTCAGCACGGATCATTCTCTGCATGAATACCGATTAACGTTTTGTTCTTTGCTTTTTTACCGTATTTTTTTGTTTTTTTTTTCAAGAAAACCTTTTTAACAAAGATTGAAAGTGCACGTTTTTTCTTTTTTTTCACAGAAGTTGTTTTTATATAAGAAAATATGAATGCTTTTAAAGAAATTGGGTACTCGTGCACTTATTGATCCATGCTGAAATAATAACGTTATTATTTAAAAAGCCATTCTTAACATTGGGAGAAGAGGGTGTTTTGTACCTATTCTGTACTTTAACCTTATAATTGAATGAAAGAAACGGTAAATTTTTAGATTAGGTCCACCTCCACAATTTTCTTTTAAATGACGACTTTTGTAGGTTTTCGACTATGCTGAATACGGAAATCGCATTGAAATTTTGCAGAAATAAGTAGTTATCGAGATATTAAAAATTGTATGATTCATTGTAATCTCTGGCAGCCATCTTTTTTACACGCTTGCGCGCGTCATAAACAAATCTACGCGCGTAACAAAGATGGCCGCCAAAGAATACAATGCATAAAACAACTATCTATATCTTGATAACTACTTATTTCTTCAAAATTTCAATGCGATTTCTGTATTCAGCATAGTCAGAAACCTGTACAAGTCGTCATTTAAAAGAAAATTGTGGCGGTGGACCTAATCTAAAAAAAATACCAAAAAAACATAAAACTTTAATTAAGCTTGGAAATACGATTTAAAAAAATAGCGCGGATCAGTAAGTGCATTATCACCCATTAATCGACTCACGTGACCTTATTGCCAAATAAGATCCAGCTACAATGTTGAACGCGCCGTTCACATTGTTTTTTTGGGGTTTTTTTCAAGTTAAATTCAACTTTCACAATACCTTTTTATTTTTTATAATTACACAATATCTTTTTTTTAATAATAAATTGTTAGTTAAAAAAGCACAGAATAGGTACAAAACACCGTCCCCTCTCTATGGTAAGAATGGCTGAAAAAAATATTAGGTACTCATGTAGAGAGTGATCCGTGCTGAAATAATAACATTATTATTTAGAAAGCCATTCTTAACATGGGGAGGAGAGGGTGTTTTGTATCTATTCTGTACTTTAACCTTACAATTGAATAAAAAATCATATTATAAAACTTTAATTAAACTTGGAAATTCGATTTAAAAAATAGCGCGGATTAGTAAGTTCATTAGCACCAGAAATTGTTAGGTGAAATACAGAAAAGTTTCTACCAAGAAAACCATTAATTTTTTTTTTTTTTGCTATTCTTACCAAGGGGAGGGGATGATGTTTTGTCACCATTCTGTGCTTTCAACTAACAATTTATTAAAAAAACAAAAGGTAAATTTTCACATTAGTTTCACCTCCACAATTTTTAACATGGGTAGGTTGGGGGTGTTTATTCTGAAAGCCGTTCTTAACATGGAGAGAATGGTGGTATTTATTCCAAAAGCCGTTTTTAAAAGACAAAAGACAGGTAAAAGGTTAAAACATGTGGTTAGGCATGGGTGTTGTTTATTCCGAAAGCCGTTCTTAATATGGGGAGGTTGGGAGTGTTTATTCATGGCCGTCAGTGAATTATAGTGCATAGTACAGGTCTTTATATCTCGAAAACTAATGGCCTCTGCAAATTTTGAATGAGATTTTCTTATTCAGCATAGTCAAAAATTGTGGAGGTGGACCTAATGTAAAAAAAATACCCTCCCCCAAAAAGATATCGTGAAATTTAAATTTAAGCGCGGTAACAAAAATAAAATTAGACAGAAAAATACACCTTTGGGTTTGTACTTGCACAAAGACTTGAAAAAGTTGTCAACAAAAACAAATATATAACAAGTAAATATTTTCAAAGGCAAGATAAGTTACTTTTCTACCTAATTGGATAATTTTTAGTGTCTTTATTGAGTTTGTACTACTGTACATATAGATTCGAAAAAGGTGTCAAAAAATAAATGTATAACAAATATTATCAAAGGCAACATATGTTACTTTATTACCGAAATGGATAATTTTTTTTGTTTTTTTAATGCAAAATTTTTATTCGGCTCAAAAAACACAGCGTTTACTGTTATATTTGAAAATTACAAATGGCGGCAGACTGTGTTAACACATTAGGTTTGGGAAAATGAGTTAAAACTATAAAAAAACTACAAAATACTGTTAAAAACCACTGAATACATGTCTGCCTATGTCACAGTAACATATATTGAGTGAGTTACTGACAGTATTTTGTATAGTTTTTTTAGTTTTAACTCATTTTCCCAAAGTTAATGTGTTCAACAGTCTGCCGCCATTTGTATTTTTCAAATATACAAATAAACACTACATGTTTTCGAACCGATTAAACATTTTACACTAAATAAAAACACTAAAATCTTATCCAGTTAGGTAGAAAAGTAACTTATCTTGCCTTTGATAACATTTATTTCTTATATTTATTTTTCAACAACTTTTTCGTTTCTGTGTTTAGTAATACAAACCCGTTTTATTTACTATAACGTTTAGTCGGCTCGAAGAACAGTGTTTATCAGTGTATTTGAAAAATACAAACGGTGATGGACACTGTTGATGATGTTAAGTTTGAGAAAATGATTTAAAACTAAAAAACTATACAAAATACTATCAAAAACCCACCGAATATGTCAGCCTATGTCACAATAACATATAATCAGTAGGTGTCTGACATTGTTTTGTATTGTTTTTAACTGATTTTCCCAAACTTAACGTATTCAACAGAGTCCGCGACCATTCATCTTTTTAAAATACATAGATAAACACTGCGTTATTAAACATTTTACATTAAATAAAAACACTAAAAAATTATCCAGTTAGATAGAAACGTAATTTACCTTACCTTTGCTTTCATTTATTCGTTTTTGAACAACTTTTTCGAATCTGTGTATAGTAACACCCCCCCTTACCCAAATATTAATTAAAAACTCACATTTTTGAATACAATAAAAAAGAAAACTATTTAGCGTTTCAATGGTTTAGCAACTTTCGGCTTAATCCACTGAATGTTGGTCGAGCCCAAGCCATGATTGATGGTAACTCCCGAGGATCCGGATCCAATTCTGCAAAAGTACCATTTTTTTTTTCATTTTCGCCTTTTTTTTTTACTTTTTGGAGTGGATTGCTGTACTAAGAATATAAGAAACATGCATTTTCTCTTTTTATTAGAATTTTCCATTACACAAAATTAAGCCACAGCAACGCGTGGCAGGGTACAGCTAGTATATATATAAAGTACTTTGTAGTTTCTTCATGAATTATAAATCAACCCTTCCCACTAAAACAAAAATAGGATATGCGACGAATGAGACTAACCGAATCCATAGCAAATGCACTAGTGACACAGATAAGGCCACCTCCGTTAAACTTTTTCAACAAACACTCAGAACAGATATCTTGCACATACCATACACCAAACGAAAATGCCTAGGAAATGACAATACACATTCTCCGGCACGTTTTTCTTTAAAACTGCCATACAACAATGACAAAATGAGATCAGCCATTCGCAAAACTATCCGCAGAGAAGAATTAGACATCCAACTCACACACTCTGGACCTGAAGATACTTGATGGGTCTGGTAGTGTTCTTACATAGGTTTTGTACCAGAATGCGTCTGATAAGTATTGAAACTCGATTATCGAAAAAAAAAATCAGATTAAAGAAGGGCAGTCCGATTAACACTTTTTATACACCCTAACACCACAAGTGTATCTGAGAAGTTTTATCACCGCACAAGTAGAAAGGCCCAGCGTATAAAATCAACTGTAGATTTTTTATAAAGACAGGGGTGCGCTCGAAATAAATGTTTCTGTTTAGAGCACAATTGAACCATGATACTAACTTTAATTCAAGTGATTATGTAAAACAAAATGTTCATAAAATCAGCAGTTGATTCTTTGATAAGACGGAGGCGCATCTGAAATTGATGTTTCTGTTTAATTCAACCATGATACTTGATTCTTGCATTTTAAAATTTAAGCCATTATTTAAAGATACTTTTATAAAATCAATAGAAAGTTCTCTACAGTGCAATGTAGATTACAAGTTATTGTGGACTAGGTAACTGTGGTGAGGCATATAAAGCTTCCTCTCAGTACACCGAAAAGGGAGTCCCCAACTAGAGCAGGTATTCCGACAAAATAGAGAGAAATAAAAAGGAACAAACCGAGTTATATGTTCATCAACATTTCGTCTTTATTTTGAGACTTTCTCTGGATGAATGAGGTTAAGAAAACAAAAACACCAATACAAATGTTTGAAAAGTTTTCATGTGCAAAGTGTGATGCTGTTCTATTTCAGAAACGGAAAAAGACGTTGGAAATTCAAAAAAAGGAGGGAAGCTTGCGTTGTTAAAGCTCTCTCTCTCTCTCTCTCTATATATATATATATATATATATATATATATATATATATATATATATATATATATATATATATATATTATATATAGTATATATATTATATATATATTATATATAAATATTATATATATATTATATATATATTATATATTATATATTATATATATGTGTTTGTGCATACCAATTCTTTTTGTTTAAAAGCTCAACGTATGCTAAAAATAACAACAGAGCATGTATAAAAGAAAAACAGCATAGTTACATTTCAAGATCCAAATATTTATTTTCATGCAAAACAGCTCCCCCCTTCCTTTCTTTTTTTGACATTATATTGTCATGCGTTTTTTACTTTCTAAGCAAAGAATTTCTAATTTTTGTTAGAAGTCTATGCACGAAGAGAGTCCGTATTAACATAATACTAACCAATTGTTTCTGCATAACAAAACGGATCTGTACCGAAATTTTAACAGTTAAATGTTTTGCGTAAAAAATAAATATTTGGGTCTTGGAATGTAACTAAACTATTCAATTCATTTGGACTCATTTGTTTAAAAATGACTGTTTCAC
>NC_136491.1:105784196-105824196 GCF_053919585.1 Euprymna scolopes
TCTAGTAAAGAAACTTTACTAATGGGATTTTTGTTTAGTGCTAGGCACTGGTAGAGCTGTGTATATTGCTGTCTTTGTCTAACAAAATTACGGCGAACAATTCTGATAACGGTATATATTATGCGGTACTTGTCTCTACTAATTTGCGTATGTGTGTGTGCGTGTATTCGTTCTCTATGGACTCGGAAACGGCTGGGCCGAGTTAAATTTCACAAACAAATGTACTTCATATAGTTGCCAGTGTTCTTACCTAGGTTTTGTATCAGAATAATAAGTATCAATAATCGATAATAAAAAAATCCGATTAAAGAAGGAGCACCCCGATTTTAACCAAAGTTAACACGCTGATACAGCCTAACTGCACAAGCAGAAGGACCTAGCATATAAAATCAACAGGAGGTACTTTGATAAGACAGAGATGAGTTCAAAATGAATGTTTCTGATCCGAGCACAATTGAACCATGATACTTGACTTTTGTATTTTAAAGTTTAAGTTTTTTTTTTGTTTTTTTTTGACACAGTGGTCACCACTTATCAAGGCCCGGAAGCAACTCAGGGATAAGGGTTATTGCAAGTACATTACGTTAGTGTGGAGATTTGATGAAGTGTTTACTTAAGGGGCGGTTCATTAGGAATTTGTTAACGTTGGACTTGAACACATCCAAGTTGTAGTCAGGTGGGAAGCAGGTAGACGGAACAGAGTTCCACAGGCGTGCAGTAAAGCCATTATACATAAAATAAACAGTAGATTCTCTACAGTGCAATGTAGATACTGCAATGTATTGTGGACAAAGCCACTGCGGGGGGGGGGACGGTGTGAAGTCCCTCCCGGTGCACCATGATGTGTCCCCAATTAGAGCAAGCAATTGAAAAATGGTCGATTTCACAAATTTCTATGACAATAAAACATTCACTCCCGGGCAATGTTATATCCGACTGCTAGTTTGGAATAAGGACCGTGCTATCGTTGGAATTTTCTGAGTAGTTTGCAAAAAATTCCAGGAGGTGGCAAACGAAAGATTTGTGATATTTTTTTCATGCAAATGCTGACCAATTTTTCAAGGAAAAAGTTATTTTTTCTGGTATTAAGAAAATAATTCAATGAAAAATTAATTACATTTTTATGATTATTACGAGAAAAAAATTATGAATAAACAAAAAAAATCACTATATATATGTGTGTGTGTGTGTGTGTGTGTGTGTGTGTGTGTGTGTGTGTGTGTGTGTGTGTGTGTGTGTGTGTGGTGTTTGAATATATGGTTAAGTGGCAGTTTTAGTCATCTAGAACTGCTTTAAAGCTTTATCGCTCACTCATTTTTCGACCAAATTCATAACTTAAAATATTGCAGCATTAAAACTTTTTCTTTAAATTCAATTAAACATTATATAATCAATTATTTTCAATTAAAAATTATATAATCAATTCGTTTCAATTAACCATTATATAATCAATTCATTCAATTAAAAATTATATAATCAATTCTTTTCAATTAAACATTATACAATCAATTCGTTTCAATTAAACATTATACAATCAATTCTTTTCAATTAAACATCATATAATCAATTCTTTTCAATTAAACATTATATAATCAATTCATTCAATTAAAAATTATATAATCAATTCTTTTCAATTAAACATTATACAATCAATTCTTTTCAATTAAACATTATACAATCAATTCTTTTCAATTAAACATCATATAATCAATTCTTTTCAATTAAAAATTATATAATCTATTCTTTCAATAAAACATCATATAATCAATTCTTTTCAATTAAACATTATACAATCAATTCTTTTCAATTGAACATTATATAATCAATTCTTTTCCAATTAAACATTATACAATCAATTCTTTTCAATTAAACATTATATAATCAATTCTTTTCAATTAAACATTATATAATCAATTCTTTCAATTAAACATTATATAATCAATTCTTTTCAATTAAACATATAATCAGTTCTTTTCAATTAAACATTATATAATCAATTCTTTTCAATTAAACATTATATAATCAATTCTTTTCAATTAAACATTATAGAATCAATTCTTTTCAATTAAACATTATACAATCAATTCTTTTCAATTAAACATTATACAATCAATTCTTTTCAATTAAACATTATACAATCAATTCTTTTCAATTAAACATTATATAATCAATTCTTTATGCTGCAATATTTTAAGTTGTAAATTTATTATATTTTTTACTAGAATATCTTGTTCTTTTCTTTTCCAGTTTTAACAACTAGTCCTTTACTTTTCCATGTTTAAGCTTATCCATATTACTTTTCACGCTCGCATTTTTGAATTGTAAAATATATATATATATATATATATATATATATATATATATATATATATATATATATATATATATATATATATATATATAGTGGAAATGGTAATTAATAAAAACTGAAGAAAGTGCTCAATACTGTTGTAGAGCAAATATGCGTTTTATTTTTTATTACAGTATCTTTCTGTTAAGTTACATTATTGTTTCAGCTACCCGGCTGTTTTTTTGGCCGTCCGTAGCTTCCTTAGACTTTTACAGAAATTTACAGACATTTCTGTAAAAGTCTGAGGAAGCTATGGACGGCCAAAAAAACGGCCGGGTAGCTGAAACAATAATGTAACTTAACAGGAAGATACGGTAATAAAAAATAAAACGTATATATATATATCTCCAAAACCTCTGGCCTGGATGGAGAGGAGACTAAAACCTGTTGCTATGGTTTTAAATGATCTTAAATAACAGCAAAGGCAAACTTGATTCCAAATATTTCTCATATGTTACTTTCAAAAGAGAGGAGATATAACATATGAAAAATATTTGAAATCAAGTCTCCCCTTGCTGTTATTTCAGATCTTTTGAAAATTTACAAGAAGGGGTCGGTTTTTGCGTCGCCATTTTTGTAAGTCATCGTTCCCTTTTCAATTGACGACACTTAATTTCGACGTTCGCGACTTCCAGTTGCTCGATGGGAACATTCACTAAGACGTCAGGTTTGTTTGTTTTTCCTCCTTCGTGTTACAGGTTCGAACCTGCCTGCCTACTACAATTTTATATATATATATATATATATATATATATATATATATATATAACACCTCTCTCTTCTCTCTTGTTTTGATTTTTTTTTCTCGACACACCGGGCAACGCCAGGTACACCTGCTAGTAAGTAAATAACACAAGCTAATGTAAAGTAGGTTCTTACGTCTCAGCAATTTGCTTTTTTCTTCATGCTAGATCTTGTCAAAGGCTTTGGATATATTAAGGGCTTCTGTTTCTCTCAACGTATGGTATATGCGTTCAGAGATGCCTGTTAAAATATCTGCAGTAGAATGGGCTTGCCTAAATCCATAGGTCCTGGATATGACCTGAAACTATATCCGATTGTGAGACCCCAGCTTGCGGGCGTGTGAAGCCACCCTTTAATTGTCATTGCTCCCAGGTCCACTCTGACCCGGAGTGGTAGTACTTGTTAGGGTCCTAACTATGAGTTAAATAGAAAACGACTTGAAAACAACAAATATATTCTATTAAAAAAAAATTTCTTCAAAATCACTGGATTCGGCATTAAATAACCTGAAAAAGATTGATATTCCATAAAACAAAAACCAACCAACCAACCTAAATCCATACTGTTGGTCAGAAACAAGTTTAGCTTTTATGAGGTGGTGGACTAGTACTTGATTGATAAACGACTCAAAAATTATAACGAAGAAAGTAGAGACTGATTGCGCGATAATTGTGTCGGTCAGTTCACCAAATATCAGAGTAGTTGAATCAATATAAAATTAAAGGAAACGAGAATATATATATACAGTCCTGGTCAAAATCATAAGACCACTTAAGAAAGTAAGCGTTTACGCATATTATCGAATTTTTAATCAAACAAATGGTTGAAACCATTGCCAAAAGGGAAAATATGATGGAAAAAAATGAAATCTGCTTCATTCAAAACATTAACCCTGATCTAATAATTATTTTTTAAAAAAACAAATATTTTCACCTGGTCAAAATGATAAGACCACTTTAATAAAATCGGTTAGTTTTGAAAAAATGAATACGAAAAGCTTTCTATGTTACTAAAAGCAACTTGTTAGTGGATAAAAAAACATCTTACTAAATTATAAATAGCAAAAGAGAAACCATTATCAGAGTTTGAGAGAGGAAGGATCTTTGAGCTTAATAGGGGTGGACTCTCTCATAGATCCATTGCAAACGAGGTGAATCGTAGCAAAACAGTCATCACAAATTTTTTAAGAAATCCAGATCAATATGGGCACAAAAAGAGTTCAGGTCAACTAAAAAAAGTAAATTTTTTTCCATCATATTTTCCCTTTTGGCAATGGTTTCAACCATTTGTTTAAAATTTGTTGATTAAAAATTCGATAATATGAGTAAACGCTTACTTTCTTAAGTGGTCTTATGATACTGACCAGGACTATATATATATATATATATATATATATATATATATATATATATATATATATATATATATATATATAGAGAGAGAGAGAGAGAGAGAGAGAGAGAGAGAGAGGGGAAAGAGTTAAGGGGGGCTAGGTGACAGTTTAAAAGAGGAAGAGAGGCGAGGAGAGACTATATGAAGATGGTATCGGTCTCTCTCTCTCTCTCTCTCTCTCTCTCTCTCTCTCTCTCTCTCTCTCTCTCTCTCTCTCTCTCTCACGCACATACACACATATGGAGAGATATGTGGCACAATAGTCGGAAAGTGTGATTGAAGACTCAGCACTCCGGAGGAAGTGCATTCTGAGCTGAAAAAAATGCCTGAACAATCCTAGCGACATTCCCCAGTAGAGGTTCCTTAGGTAATTAAGTAATAAGCTAATCCTTTTTTTAAGGAAGAAGGCACAGAACTAGCAACAATCCGTAATTAATAGAGAAAAGGCCGTTTCAAGAATAGCCTAGATTCTGTTGGCTTTGATGCCGAGGGAACAAGTCCCGAGTCGGAGAAGATAAAAACACAGATGGAGATGCAGGTGGAGATGCGGAGGAGAGATCGAGGGGAGCCACCTTTGTCAGGTTTATTAGATTCATGGGAACAGTGTCAGCTAGGGAAACTGATACATCATTGATTTTGTTTGTTTTTTTTTTCTTCTTTATTTTCCAGGCTGTTTCACCATATTGGCCCGCTGAGAAACTATCTCCCCAAAAGTATGGAAGCATCAAAGTGGAACATATGGGACTAACTGAAACCGACAGCTTTTTTCAAAGACAGTTTAAAGTGTCTTCCTCAGACGTAATTATTTTTTTATTATCTGTCTCTGCTTTCTTTTTAGATCATATTTTATTCACCTCCTTTCCAGGAGGTTAGGTACAAGGTCAAGAGGAGGTTTGATTAAAGTGTTTCTGTGGAACGAAGTGGATTCGTATTTGGAACATCCAAGTTTTCAGATCATATCGTTAACTATTTAACCACCGTCACCTTCTTTTTAGATTTTATTTTGTCAAGTTATCTTGATGTTACGATCGCTATGCTTTCCGGATTTCCCTTTTCTGCTTCTTTGTTTTAATCTTTAAATTATTTAGGTCAACATACAATTGCCACTGAAGAATATAACTTGTTTATCTTTTCATTGGAGAACCTTTTTTTTCTTTTTCGTCTTTCTGGAAAACGTGTGTAGCAGCCGACACTCGCTACATCACAGGCAGAAGCTAATTCTCACAAAACCTTTCTTCCTCTTTCCTCCTGGTTTTAACTGATAGCACACATTAGCTGAACGTGAGTACTACAAGCTAACATGGCGACCTTTCAAACTTCCATTTGTTTCCACGTGTGGTACACACACGAACTTTATTTATCATGCTAAAGAACTGTTCTTGTTGATACAACTTACACACACCCAGGACAACATGCAAGCAACACTGAAGACTTTGCCTTTTTCTTTCTTTTTCAACCGGTTTCCTTCGTACCGACGGCTACTAGCTATAAACACGTGTAAACGGAACTGAACTATTCTTTTCTTCAACCAGCCGGCATGATATTAATTCTATCTTTACACAAGAACACTTCAACCTACTAACCTGTTTCTTTCTTGTACGCATATAAACGCTACTAACGAAAATGACAAATAAAGTTTGTTTATTAATATAGAATTAAGCTCCCATTTCGTTGTCTCATCTCTATACGTTGCTCTTTTGTCATAGTCACTGGGGAATGTTTTGTCTTATTCTTGTCACTGGGGAATGTTTTGTCTTATTCTTGTCCTATTTTTTGGAGAACGTGACCTTTTGTCTTGATGCGGCTTTTGTTCCCTAGTTTTTGGAGAACGTAGATTTTTGTCATACTCTTAAAAAAAAATTTTTTTCTTCTATTCTCTGAAGGGCGTGGCTTTTTGTCCTACTATCTGTTATGCGCAACTTTTTGCTCTATGCTCTAGTGTACGTGGCTTTTTATCCTACTCTGATATGTGTGACATTTTGTCCTACTCTTTGGTATGCATGACTTTTTGTCTTTCTGGTAGGCGTAAGTTTGTTCTACTTTCTAGTGTACGTTGCCTTTTGTGCTACGTTTTGGTATGCTTGGCTTTTTGTCCAACTATCTGGCATACATGTTTTTTTTTATTGATGTTCATTTTATCCTTTTTTATTTTGAGAAGTGAATCCATGATGAAGCGAAAATATCATATTCTAAAAATCATGTAAATTGATCAAGTATTTTTATTTTTAAGTAAGAAAATCAAATTTTATGAGTAACTGAAGAGCGGCTTTCTTGTCCGCCATTTTGAAAACAAATTCAAAAGTACAAAGGGAGATAATTCAATAATTGAAACTTACGAGATCTACATTGTAATACCTACAAATTCCCATTAATCGCTTAAAAATAATTTTCTTCATAAAAATAAAGTTACATGATTTTAGGAATATATTTTTGTTTTGTCGACAGTACGTATGTTATACAGATTTTTCTTTATTTTTCTTTATTTTGTTAATATAGGAGGATTATTTTTTTTATTTTTTTTTTAATATAGGAGGATTCTGGACAGTAGCCAAACGTTTTTACAACTAATCATTAGCAATATTTTTTCATTACGTTCTTTTTGCATAAACACGGAAGCTGTGGTCCCTCAAGTTGGGAATTTCACTTAGATTTAAATGGCAAAAATTGCATTGGCTACTTATATATAAGTTTTTGAAGAGTAGGTGGCGTATTATAGGCTTGAAAACGCCTCATCTCCGACTTATAAGCTATTGAAACAAACACTAATCAACACTAAATTCCTATTGAGCTGTTCTCTAAAATAATATATGGCCTACTAAAGTTCCACCATAACTACTCATTTTGTTTCACCATCTACCCAAAACTTAACCCTTATCCTAGTGTGGCCTCCAGGCCTAGATAAGAGATGACTTCCCAAGTAAAAAAAAAAAAATTAAACGCAGCGATGATGAAAGAGCAAATGCAAAGAGAATAAAGAGACCACATATAAACTAGTGAATGGACGATTCCAATATTTTTCCCGATTCCGATACAATTATCGATTTCGTACTAAATTCCCGATTCCGATACAAATATCGATTCCAATTCCGATTCTTTATAGATCTCTAATATTTAACTAAAAAAGTATTATTTTGTCTCGATTACCGTAAAACCGCATCTTAAATGTGCATACATCTTCTCAAATGTAAAAACACATTTGTGAGGGTCTGATCTAGAAATTTTAGTCTTACTGGAAGTTTAAATCAATAAATATTTATTATTTTATTATTACTGCAAGCAATGGAAGATGTTTCCTAAACCAAAATAAAATAAAAAAAATGATTTAAGGAATCGGTTTTGGCATCGAAAAATAGGCTCAAATTTTTTCGATTCCGATACTCTAAAAAGCTCCGATTTTTATATTCCTGATTCCGATTAATCCTCTGAACACTAGTATAAACACTCAGTATGTATGTATAAAAACTTTTATTTCGTTTATTCTTTGCTCACGGATAAAACAATTGATCTCTGCATGCAGTGTCAGAGTTCAATACAGGTGAACCTTTTCAGAAAAAGGTCGCAATTGCACAATCTGTGAGAACTTTTTTTTTTTTTACAAGGTGGTCACCACGTATCAAGGCCCGGAAGCCACTCGGGGATAAGGGTAATTGTCTTCTGTTTAAACCTCTTGTTCTGATTTTGTTTACACACTTTACAACTGGTAGCGTGACGTGTTATGAATTTAAAACTTTGCCACACAGAGACTCTTGGAGAATAATACAATGATATTTTAGGAAAGGACAACCCTGAAAACCTTTCAGCAACTTTACCGATTATTTGCGGTGCATCATCGGCACAGACACTTAAAAGTTTACTCAGATCTAATTGCTGAGTTTCCAAGTATGACTTTACTTTTGTAAAATATGTCTGATTCTTTTGTTTTTCCATAGAATGACTAATAAATTCTTCAAAAACGTTGAAATTATCATCAATTTCTTAAATAAATAATAAATAAGTAAATAAATAAATGAATAAATAAATAAATGAATAAATAAATGAATAAATAAATAAGAAAATAAATAAGTAAATAAATAAATGAGTAAATAAATGAATAAATACATAAATAAGAAAATAAATAAGTAAATAAATAAGTAAATAAATAATTAAGTAAATAAATAAGAAAATAAATAAGTAAATAAATAAATAAGTAAATAAATAAATAAATGAATAAATAAGTAAATAAATAAATGAATAAATAAGTAAATAAATAAATGAATAAATAAATAAGAAAATAAATAAGTAAATAAATAAATGAATAAATAAATAAATAAATGAATAAATAAGTAAATAAATAAATGAATAAATAAGTAAATAAATAAATGAATAAATAAATAAGAAAATAAATAAGTAAATAAATAAATGAATAAATAAATAAGAAAATAAATAAGTAAATAAATAAATGAATAAATAAATAAGAAAATAAATAAGTAAATAAATAAATGAATAAATAAGAAAATAAATAAGTATATAAATAAATGAATAAATAAATAAATGAATAAATAAATAAGTAAATAAATAAGTAAATAAATAAATAAATAAGTAAATAAATAAATAAGAAAATAAATAAATAAATAAGTAAATAAATAAATAAATGAATAAATAAATAAATAAGAAAATAAATAGGTAAATAAATAAATAAGTAAATAGATAAATAAATGAATAAATAAATAAGTAAATAAATAAATAAATGAATAAATAAATAAGTAAATAAATAAGTAAAT
Organism: Euprymna scolopes; assembly: GCF_053919585.1. Taxonomy (NCBI): domain Eukaryota; kingdom Metazoa; phylum Mollusca; class Cephalopoda; order Sepiida; family Sepiolidae; genus Euprymna; species Euprymna scolopes. The sequence continues at coordinate 105,793,443 of NC_136491.1, forward strand.
AAATAAGTAAATAAATAAGTAAATAAATAAATAAATACGTAAATAAATAAATAAGTAAATAAATAAATTCAAAATAAATAAATGAATAAAAAAAATGAATAAATGAATAAAAATAAATAAATAAATGAATAAAAAATAAATGAATAAATGAATAAAAAATAAATAAATAAATGAATAAAAAATAAATAAATGAATAAACATGCATGTGCATGCTGTTTCACTTGCTCTCTTACATCACAAGAAAGCTCATCGAGGCGTCTTGTAATCATCTACTTTTCTTTCTATACTTTTATAGACAAAAATTTTTTGAAGGCAATTTCTTCATCGCCAAAGAAAGATTTATGATTTTTAACCAACACGAAAACAGTTTCGTATGATTCTTCAAGCATCGCTAAACTATCACAGCTTTTCTTTTCAGACAAAGTTTGCCACTTGATTATATCATTTTTTTTTTACCAAACATTCTTTCCATAGCTCAGAGGCAAGAACTAACTCCTCTTTTCTTTTCTTTTTTTCTATTTCAGCTTGGTGTTGCTTATAGTGTCTGCTAAGATCAGAACTTTTGTTATCTAAGAGAGTGCTTTCATTAACTATGCGCATTGTTTGTTTGTTTTTGTTTTTTTTTTCTTAAGGTTTTGCAATGAATAGGAATTAATTATCCCATAGCTGATTAAATTGACGCTTACTATCAATTCCTGCTTTTCTTTTGCTCCTGTTTTTTTTCTCACAGAGAAGGCCAACTACAATGCAAAAACAATTTTTTAAAATACTTGTTTACAATACTTGTTTATGTGTGGCATGCTAACAAGCTTAACAGCAGTACACCATATTGTAATTGCGGCAAATATCTGGCAAACGTAATAAACTAATATACTGTTACGTAAATGTTGTTCAAATATCACAACGTTAGTTACTGGATGACAATCTCGCGAGGAGAAACAAAATATATTTTAAACTGCTGTAAAGCCAGATTGATTTAATTCAAAATTGTATGTTACGTTGCGTGGGTGATTTGGTTGTTGGTTGGTTGTTTTACGGTATATCAACCCTTTTCAGGTTATTTAATGCCGAATCCGGTGATTTTGAAGAAAATTTTTTTAATAGAATATATTTGTTTTTTGCAAGTCATTTTCTATTTAACCCATAGTTGGGACCCTAACAGGTACTACCACTCCGGCTCAGAGTGGACCTGGGAGCAATGGCAATTAAAGGGTGGCTCCACACTCCCCAGAGCCCGCAAACTGGGGCCTCGCCATCGGATATAGTTTAAGGTCATGTTGCGTGGATGAATATGTTCTATAACGACGTACATGTTGAATAGTTGGGTTTATCTTTTTCTGTATATTCATGTACGTGTAAATGCGTGTATGTATATACATTGTATTATTTAGTTGATCGTCTAGTGTGTATATTATAACATTTATGCAACAGTTCTAACAGGAAACGAATGACGTGGACGTATCGAAACAGTTGTACACAAACAATTCTTTTTAACAAAAGTAAATAACACAACACATACCTGAATTATTTACGAACATTTATTTTCATGATCCGGCCGACATTTTCAGAGATTACACGTTTTTACATCTTGGCTGCATGAGATGACGCCGCTGCCTGCGTCATGGAGAGACTAACTCCCCTCTTGAGTCGTCCGTTCTCTCTGATGTCCAGTTAACGACTGCCTAGAATCTCCCCAAATCTACATTTCATCACGTGTCTCATTACGTATCACATTACGTGTCTCAGACCAATAGCTGATGCAACTCCAATATAGTTATTTGTTTATGCAAACCAAAAATCATCTTTACATCTATTTTCTATTTTCACATTCCTTTTGCGATATTATTATATGTCAATCATTTTTTCACAATCGTTCATTTTTCTAATCATAATAATTGATTCAGCGACCTGCCGTCGCTTGAATCATTTAATAATAATAATAATAATAATAATAATAATAATAATAATAATAATAATAATAATAATAATAATAATGTTTTGACCCTTGGCCCTGCTTGCTACAGTTAACACAGATACTACGCTATGATCACAGCCCAAATGGTCACAGCATTACACTTAGATCAATCTGGCTTTACATTAGTTAAAAATTAGGTTTTAAAAGAAACTGAACAATGCTACAAATGACGTGCAAGGAACGCAAATCAATGAATAAAGAAGTAGAAGCAGATTAGTTTCTTGTCATCATCAAAAGAATACAATGTGCCGCTTGTGGTGCATGTGCCACAGGTTGGCCATCCCTCAAATAAAATGCTTTGTTCGAAATTCCATGGAAGTACTCGAATTCAACAGAAAGATTCTTAAGTTTGACAGAAAGATTCCCGAATTCGACAAGAGATCTCTGAAGAAGGTCGGAGGTTACATCCACCAAAACGTTGTAAAAATGGTATTCAAGATGAGAACAGTAGTCCGAAGATTCCAAATAATAGGAAAAATTAATCCTCATTTCAAAAATTTAAAAACCATAATTTCTGCATCATTAAATTAATTTTCTTATATCCTTTCATGGGGATTTAATGATTTATTTTTTTCCTTTTTTTCTTTTTCTTTTTTTTTTTTTCTTTTTTCAGAATAACACCTTGGGCGATGTCTGGATGAATCACTTTCAGTCCAAAATCTGGCTTGGAAACCAACTTCCTTCACAAAAGGAATTTATTGAATTTATTCAAAATGTCAGCGGCTACATCATGCCGCATAAAGAAATCCTCGTTCACTGCAAGTAAGAAAATATCTATTATTTAAACCGTCGGGAGTTTCAGAATATTTTGCTGTAATGAGGAAATCTGCGAATCATTTGAGATTATTATTTAATAAGTTGAAATGCGATAATATATGTCGGGGTTCACTCCTAAATGAATTAATCGATTATTATGAATTTTACCACAACTGATAGGTGTAATGGTTTAACGGGCTATATTTAGTTTCATACAAATGGAGAGAGTGAATTATAGCTGTTTCTATGCAAATTAGGCGATTCTTGGCTGCATTAAAGCAAGCAGTTTGAAGAACTGGGGAGTTCGTTTTGAAGAAGGCGAGCCGTGCATACGTACCTCGTTGAAGCGTGGCAGGTTATTTACTTGAGGCAACACAAGACAAAGAAATTGTTCACTGACAAAGAAAACTACAATGGAATCTTTCGTCGCAAATCTAGTAGATATTGGGTGTGAGTTCTTTTCTCGAATCCTTCGTCGCCAATCTGATCTATCGCTGGGGAAAACAATCAGTATAAAATAATGAGATTCAACACACATACTAAGTTATAACAAGTTTATATAACGGTGCAATGTGACAATAATATATTGACACTCGAACGAATCTTGAATGCCGCATTATCAAGATATCAACTTATTCCCCGCCTGGTTATCGCTTTCTGGCGTGTTTTATAGATTACATACTGATTAATCCATGATCGGAGGATGTCAGGATCTTCCACTATATCACCTTCCCCCAAACTAAATGTTTCATGAATTTTGCTTTCTTTTAGGATGAAAACGTACATGTTAAGGATTCTTCCTTTCTCTACGGCCATTTCTTCCGTCATCCGTGTACTTTCACATTTAGAAGAATTAGAAGTTATCGGTATTCCAACGTTTATGAATGGGTTTATTTGGAAGGAATCATACAATACCTCCATTGGTATTTCTTCATCATTCTGGACGGTTTCTACGTATCGGTTCTCAATTGATTAATATGTTTCTTACACAAAAAAAAACTTTGTTCTTTGAATGATGTAGATAACTCTCTAGATTTTTCTAGTTTTAATACCATCCTCCCAAAAACATTTTCCACAGGAGAGACGTTGCGAGCCTGTCTTTGTTTTGTCATTACTTCCATAGCAGGTGTTTGTCTGAGCTCCAATATCTGGTCCCCCCTCGCCAATCTTTCACAATAAACACCTGTCTAGCTGAAACCACTGTCAAAAATTTTGCCCACTCTTTATCTGTGCCAAAACCAAAACGTAGATTCCATGAACAAAGCTTCTTTCTTAGAAGTGCACGCCTGTGGAACTCTGTTCCGTTTGCCTGTTTCCCACCTGACTACAACCTGGATGTCTTTAAGTCCAACGTAAACAAATTCCTGATGAACCGCCCCCTTAAGTAAGACACGTTATCAAATCCCCAATACTAACGCACTGTACACGCAATAACCCTTATCCCCGAGTGGTTTCCGGGCCTTGATAAGTGGTGACTACCTTGTAAAAAAAAAGCCAGATAATTCCTAAAAAACAACTTTATTTCCTTATTTATACGATTTATAGTCCGTCTTTATTTTCGTTTTTATTTTCGTTATTTTCGTCAAGTTCTTTCTATTTGGCAACAACTGTCGAATATTGAACGTATTTTCGATAAATTTCCCTTCATGTTCTGATTTGGCGTTTTTCTGTAAAAGTTTGAATATTTTTCTCTTTAGTGTCGAACCCGTTGGCTTTTTTTTTTTTTAATGCTCGTTTAATGTATCGACAAACCTCTCTGGCCGAGGATTATACGTCGGTGTTCTTACGGGGAGGGAAGTGAATCATCGCCGTTTCTATGTAAATTTAGATTATCCTAGGCTGCATAAAGGCGTGAGTGATTATTTACTTGAGTCAATGTGGAAGACCACATGGGACAAAGAAGCAAAGTCCAGTTGTTCACTGTTGAAGAAAACTACAACGGTATGATTGACAAAGTACAACATTGGAGTCAGGTGTCTGTATGTGTTTCAGTGGGAAATACCTTAAGTTAAACCACATACGTTTCATCGCGGAATTGTCATCAAGTTAAATCAACATCTTCATTGTTACGAAAATGTTAATGACACCAGAAGACGATAGTATTTCTATTTATATAAAGTTAGGTCTATTTATGCGTTTATATGTATACGATTCACTCTTAAATTAATTAACCGATTATTATATTTTTTTACCATAGCTGCTAGGATCAATGGTGAGTAATGTGGGCTATATTTAATTACATACAAAAAGGGAGCTCTTTGTAAAGATGATTTATTTTCATAAAAAAGGGAAGATATATTCATGCGTTTTTATACTTAAAACTATAACTTTAGTAAAGGTGTTTATTGTTTGCAGAAAACATTTTCACTACAATTTTAAAATAAATAATGGGTTCCTTATAATCTGTAATCATTAATTAATAAATACTGAAAATTCGATTAAAGTTAATTGATTTCCTGAATTTTGATGAATTTTTAAGAAAAGGGAAGGGGTCAAAATGTTTATACATTTTGAGAGTCGGCCATTCATTTTGTACGTACCTAGATTTTGCGATTAAAACTACACGAGCTGCGTTGAATCCACCTGTGCCTTAACACGTTCTAGATTCAATTCTGAAGTTTTGAAATGAGATATGAATGTTTGTATTGTTTGGGGTTTTTTCGGGCAATGTCTGTCCGCCGTTTCGTAAAATATGTTTTTCACTAATATTGACAATGCGCATAGGTATTCGGTTGAAATTGAATCATAGGAAAATCTTTAAAAATATCTTAGTGACCCGTGAAGATTGAACTTTTTTTTATGATTTACGGACACCCCTCAAACACACAGTCCGAATTCTTGCAATGCAGAGCTAACCTCTTTTTCCTTTGTTGAGAAAAAAAAAACATGAATTTGTACACCCCATGAAGGTCGTAGGTTTCAACGACTGAAACGATGTGCCAATAACACCCAAGATGAGAATAGTTGTCCGAATGACCAACACGATACAAACGTTTTAGATTGTTTTTACAAGTCTAGCGATTGCCCATTTTACGTTTTTTTTTTTGTTTTTTTTTTCTTTTTTAGCGATGGTTACACCAAATGTGGCCTCTTTTCTATACTATATGTCATGATGCAGATGCTGAAGACCGACCAAGTTGTCAGCATTTTACGACTCGTCCGACGAATAAGGAAGAAAAACAGCCGTATTGCCGAAGACTTTGTAAGTAGTATCATGAATCATGCGAGCAAATATGCAGTGACTTAATCGCAAACCCTTACAAGCAAATGGCACGAATAACTTGCTCTCTTTATTTCTCCGCTTTGTTTGGATCAGTTTTCTTCGTCACATCCAAAAAACAAGTAAGTTTTCACATGAACGTGTTAACTCAAAGTATTTTCAACCAATGAGAATTATTTCAACCCTACCTCAAAAAAAAATGGCAAGTCATACATCAGAAAATAAGCCAGCACGAACTTAGAAACTTCTATAAGAAAGGTGACCAAATGAGGTTTTACATGATGTGACGAAGAAAGCGAATCCAGATAAAGCTGAGAAAGAATAAAAGTAGTAAGCTATTTGAGCCATTTGCTTTTTAGCGTTCGTTGGAATCAGTTCACGATTTAGACGCTACAAATACAGGGCAGTAGCATAGTGACAGTTTAGCGAGGCCAAAATAAAAAAAATCATAAGGTGGGGTTACTGTTTATACACGACGAGGCACGTGAGCATGACAGCTGCTGCTGCTGCTGCTGCTGATGATGATGATGATGATGATGATGATGATGATGATGATGATGATGAGTATCATTCATTCATTTCGTACGAATCAGATGATTATTGTTGGCATAAATTTACACAAAAGAGGATTGAGTGAACGCTTCATTGTGTGAGAAAGAAAGAACATAGAATAATCCGACTCAAGTGTGTGTTTTGTTTTCAAGTCTAAAAAATTTACGTGGCAGAAATAAGAATAAATCCCCTTTGGTCACGAAAAATTATAGACAATTTTTCAGTTTCTTGAGATGTGCCTTTGTTGTTAAGTCGAAACACACGTGATGTATTTAATTTTGTAAGAATAATTGTAGCGGTTTCGAAAATGACTTACGTCAGAAACGTTCATATGTCTGATTTTATCTTCAACAGTCACGCGAAAGTAATGTGAATTTTTGTCATTCGTATGTAAATTAGACAATCGTGTGTTGCATAAAAGCAGGCCATTTAAAATAACTGGATGAAGGGTTCTTTTGAAGAAAGTGAACCGTGTATACGTACTGGGTTGAGACGTGATGGATTATTTACTGGAGCCAACACGGAAAACTAAAAAAGACATAGAAGAAAACTATAATTACATATAAAGTGAAAAATATTGCAACAACTCTTATTTAAATATACAAAGCCGTACATTTTTTTTGTGCTTCTGATTGACTGAAAAAAAAAAAAGATATTCATTGCGACCTTATCCAATAGAACAATGGCTCCCAACCTTTTTTACATGTGGCATGCTATTGAGTTTTCTTTTAATTTTCACGGCACGCTTATCATAAAATAAATATTTTCTGTTCATAAAGTCTTTTTGCAATAAAATAAAATAAAAAATACAAAGATTACATGAGGAGAAGTTTTATTCACATAAATCAACATATCTAAAATCAATGTATTCAATATCTTTTTCTTTTTTTTTTTTTTTACATGGGTGTCACCACTTATCAAGGCCCAGAGGCCACTCAAGGATGACATCGTTTTGGTATTGGAATCGAGTCTGAATTATTCAGTTCCAATGCTGATTCTCAGTACTTTGAAAAACTCTTGATATTCCGATTAACTGTCAACTCATTAATATAAATCATAAAAAAAGGCTTACAAATTAGCATGCGCAAAATTTTAGATTCCAGAAATTCGGCCATTTTGAATTGAGCAATGTTATCTTCTTCTTCTATAATATAAATCTCACCTGTCTGTTTAAATGTATGTATGTATATCTGCCTAAAACTCCCGACAGAGGCGACGGATTTTCACGAGATCGGTATCATTTTGAAGCTCAACGTCGAAAAATTAGCTAACAACATTAATTCCTTCACCCTCAACTGGGCAGTTTTCTACAAGGAGGGGTCGATTTTTCGTTAGCCATTTTTGCAAGTCATCGTATCGGTTTGATTGACTTTGCCTAATTTTAATGTTCCGAACTTCCGGTCACGTCATGGAGTAGAGGTAAGACGTCAGATTTTCTTTCACTTTCTTTTCCACCTTCATGTCACGGGTTCAAGTCTGCCTGCCTACTACCACTTTTTAAAAAAATATTTTGCTCAATACACACCTTCAAACATTCGGGCAACGCCGAGCACCCACGGTAGTCATGATTAAAGAGAGGAGGTGGTGGTCTAGTGAATAATAGCAACACGGACTTACGACCTGGGCGTCTCACGTTCGAATCCTGTTCGTTCACCAAAAAATTACTTTCACTTAGAATGTTTGTAACTTTCATGTGGTTCCTTCCATAATTTCTAATGTCTTTCTAGAAAAAAATTCCTACTAGAAAAATATCGGGGAAACCAATAGAACCTTCAGATCCATACAATATGTTAATCATGATCATGATTAAGAAATTGAATGTTTTTATTAAACGAAATGAAATTAAATGGCTTTTAGCAGTAATCATTCCGTGGCATATCTGTGTATCGTAGCACAGTGGTTAAGTACCACTACTATAAAAAGCTGATTTTTTTTTTTCACGTTTAGTTAGCTACTGTTACTGTCTTCTATAACACAATGTCATCTGTTTTTATTTCAATCTCTAAGTCAGATATTTTCCTTAATTTATTTCTTTTCATTCTTTGTAATTTTTTTTTTCAGCGTTCCTACGAATACTGTTGGATGATTGCAAACCTATTCATCGAGGAAATTTCAGTCTATTCCAACTAATTGTGTTTGAAGAATCAGACTTTGGATGCCTTTTTTTTACATTCAGAACAAGCCAATTCATAGAACTGGACCATGTTTGAAGCAGAATTATTCCTGAAAAAAAAAACAAAAAAAAAAAAAAACGAACAGAACTAAAATAAAATTATCATCCCAAAAAAACAAATTGGTGAAAGTTCAGTGTTCTATTTAACTAAAAGACAAAAATACAGAAAAACCTTTATATTGTACGTACTCGTCACGGATCAAAAATGTCATATTCCAAAAATTATGTAAATTTATCAAGTAGAATTTTTTAGCTAAGAACATCAATTTTTTTGCTTATTAGCAATTGATAGTATTATAAGGAATTATAAGGAATTACAGGAATAAGGGGAAGATAACCAATGTCTTATTTGAGTTATCTCTCTTTATTTAGGTCACGACACGACATCTCGTTTCCTCATAAAATTTGACTTTCTAAGAAATACTTGATAAATTTATGTGATTTGGGGAATATGACATTATCGATACTTGACGGGTACTTACACCATTTTTTCTGTAATTTTAATTATGTTGAACCCTAGACTTGCACCAAAAAATGTCTCTTTTGAATCTAACTACCCATTCTAATTGTTTTATTTCTCGTTATCTGAATAACTTTCTTGTTTACTGAAAATTGGACTAAAAAAAACAACCTGTTTTGTAATAAAATTGTTTTATATAATTTCCTTGTGTGAAAAAAGCCTTCTTAAATCTTCAATAAGTTTTTGTACAGATATTTAAAATTGTCGTAGATTTTTTAAAATTCGGTACGTTATTGCTGTACATCTTATGAGATGATTGGCCAATTTTTATGATTTCAGGTTTAAAAGATCAGCTTGAGTAGGAGTTGGAATACACCCAACCAAAGCCTGATTGTCCAAGCTGGTGAAATTCGAAAATGCAATCTGGACGTGAGGACACTTTAGAAGAACGATATGTAATCGATTATGTTTTAAACTTGGAAAAAATGCCAAAGAAAGGTATGAAATGCTCCAGACTGCTTTTGGGCTATCTTATATGAATCGAGCATTAGTTTTTGAGTAGTATAAGAGATTCAAGGAAGGCAGGGAGTCTGTGAGGGATGATGAGAGGTGTGGGAGAAGTAAGGAAGTCAGACCACTAGAGTTGATTAGCCAAATAAAGAATTTCATGGATAAGGATCGTATGTCTATAGAAAAAATAAGTGCACAGTTTGATGTCAGTGTGGGAACTGTACACACAATTATTTGCAAGAAACTGAAGATGCGGAAGATTTGCCTGAACTTTTTCTCAAGGGTGTTCAGAGAAGATCACAGACTATTTCACCAAGATGGGCATCAAGACAGTTCCTCACCCTCTCTATAGTCCAGAGCTTGCTTTCTGTGACCTTTGGTTATTACCTAAGCTCAAGGAAAGCTTTAGAGGCTGTCGTTATGATACAATTGAGGAGATGAAAGAGGCTGTGACGAGGATCATTGACATGCTCACACAAAAGGATTTCTATGGGACATTCCAGAAGTTATTGGAACAGTACAACAAGTGTATTGCAGCCGGAGGATATTACTTCAAAGGGTACTAGAGTTTAATGTGTGTACTATCAATAAAAGTGTCCATATGGAAAAAGTCTGAAAAGTGTCCATATGGAAAAAGTCTGGAAACTTATTGAAAGCACTTTATATATCAGTTGATACTTGAATATTGTCGGAATATTCACACCGAAATTCAATATGGCGATGTCTATGTATAAAATTAATTCTCTTGATGCACTTCTACATCATTGTAGAACAATGAAACGTGACGCAGTTATTAGTCTTTCTGTACATAGCTATCACTTTAATTATGACGTGACTTTGACAATCAAGGTTGCATCATTTGGTTCAAGGTCAGTAGAATGGTGAAAGGATTTCATCGCCACACGCTTGTACTGCTGATCTGGCAACATGCAGATTGTGGACCAAAGCGTTGTCTTGCTGACCTTGCCCCACCTCTTGACTTTTACAGGCTCCTGTATGTGTGTATTCTTTGTGTGTCATCATTACTCCATCCTAATCCTAGAACATTACGAGCATGACCTTGCCAGAAGACAATTGCTCCCTTGCCTCCTTTGGAGGTGGTGAGTTCAAGTTCTCCACTACATTGTCTGGAATTTGTTTTTTGGAATCCTGCTTTTTAGAGTTTATCTACATAGTCTACTTTTAGAGTCTAAATGTTCGACTGTTAGAGATTGTCTAAATAATCTACTTTTCAAGTTTGTCTAAATATTATACCTTTTAATTTTGTCTAATTATTCTACTTTTTAATTTTGTCTAATTATTCTACTTTTTAATTTTGTCTAATTATTCTACTTTTTCGGTTCTAGTCAAAAACAGATAGATTTCCGGTACTTCTGCATTTTAGGATTTCAGAACATTTTTTTGGGTGTTATTTTTTTAAGATTTCCATTCGGGACAAAGGACGATAATTATGAGATTTATTGAAGTTTTATGAAATATTTTGATTAAAATAATGAAAGAAATATAACAGAAAACATTAATTACTGGAACATTTATTATTGAATTAAATGATTTTTTTAAATATTCCAAACTGGCTGTTTTAATGTATTTCAAAATCATAATCAAAAGAAAGTGTCCTTTAAATAAATTAATTTAATTCAATAAATATTCTGCTAATTAATGTTTTTTATTGTGTTACTGCCCAAATTTTTTTTTTTTTTTTAATCCACTTTTCAACCCAAACAAGGCACAGTGCCACTTTGAAGCAGGGGGCTACTATTAAGGACTTAATTAGCGGGGTCATTATGAAGGGAGATGAGTAGAAAGATGTTTGTTAACATTACACTTGAACTTCTGCATATCATTGCAGTTGGGAAAGCAGAATCCCGGAAGGGAGTTCCAAAGACCCGCAGTTCTAAGGAAGAAACTATTGGAGTAAAAGGCTTTCTTGCACCTAGGGATCTCTACTGTAAAGGGATGAGACTTAGTAGCTTGTCGGGTTTGTCGGGGGTAGTTACGTTGGGGAGATACAAGTGTTTGCAGTTCGTCAGAGCATTCACCATTAAAGTATTTGTAGAACAGGCAGAGGGATGCAACATCTCGTCGATGGGACAGAGGCTGAAGCCTAGATGACAGTTCAGGACCTATCAGGTTTGCGACTCTCTTTTGAACCCTGTCCAGGAGCGAGAGACAAGCAGCAGATGCATCAGCCCAGATATGACAACAGTACTCCATACATGGGCGAATGGTGGCCTTATAGAGGTGTAGGATACTGTCAGGCATAAGTAGTTAAATAATCCAAATAGTAGAAAGTACACTGTGCAACATTCAAAAAGCATAGAACACATGTGGTCATTTTCATGTGCACAATGGCATGAAAAACCTGGCCTTTTTTTTATTACTGAATTAGGTACTGTTTTCTGCCAAATTGTCACTTTCTTTTTTTTCTTTTTTGCTTTTTCTACAAAGGAGTCACCACTTATCAAAGTTCGGAGGCTACTCACAGATAGGGGTTAATGGGTGTATAGTAGTCAATGGGGTAATATAATAATCGTTAGTAGTAGAAATTTGGTAAATTGGAATTCTTAAGGGGAACCGCTTATCAAGAACTTGTTCACGTTGGACTTGAAAACGACCATATTCTAATCAGTTGGAAAGCAGGAAAATGGAACAAAGTCCACGGGTGTGTAATTCTAAGAAAGAAGCTTTGTTCATGGAATCTATGTTTAGGGTTAGGCACAGATAAAGAGTGGGGGAAATTATTGATAGTGGTTTCAGATAGACGAGTGTTTTTCGTGAAAGTCAGGACAAGGGGGTACCATAGATTGGAGCTCAGACTCTTGAGAATTTTGCAGAAAGTCTTAGTGATGTGAATGACGAACATGGTCAGGGATTTCATCAAGATATTTCAGTGATCGAGAAACATTTTAAATGAAAATGGAACTTTGGCATATTGGCAGATTACTGCTGGAGTATAACAAAAGAGTGTTAAAAAGAAAAATGTTGTTTAGACTGATAATTCTGTGTTTTTCATTCATAACCAATAATAATGTGCCTAATCTGGAGAAATGAAGGTGAGATTTTGTATCAGAATACTTTTCTTACACCGAAACAGGTCTTATGTAGCATAGGCTTTTTTTTAACCTGAAATTTATTGCACTGTGTTATATGAACAGCTAAAGCATGAAAGTCTAGTCTAACCTATTATTAAACCCATAGCTGGAGGGAGATATATGGATTATCACCTGAAAAATTCAGAAGCAACACTCTTGTTTCCTGTTCGTAAACTACAAAATAAGTATTTACCTTCCAACCACTATGCAAAAATTGTGGTACAAGGTTGAAACGTGAGGAATGAAAACTTAGCACTAAAGAGGTGTATGTACTCTGGCCATCATTCCCTAATAAGAGTACCTTGGGCAATTAGAAATAAACCTACTCTTTCTCAGAAAGAGGAAATAAATCCAAGGAAGGTGGTCTTTTTAGAACCCCACCACAGGAAGATGTAACACAAGGTTAGAAGGTGAGGATTGAAAAGCTAGTTCACAAGAGATGGCATAAAATGCCTAAAGAGCCACTGTACTGAAAAGTAAAGATAACGCCTGGGAGCTTGGACCTGTTAGAACTGTGGAGCACCATAACTCAGCCTGATAAAAGTGACCGAGTGGCGGAGATGTATCCTCGACTTGGTATGAACAATACCTGTTCAGGCTAAGTAAGAATTTCCACAAGATGTAAGTAAAAAGATATATATCTATAAAAGTGAGAATGTGTGTGTGTGTGTGTGTGTGTATGTGTGAGAGAGAGAGAGAGAGAGAGAGAGAGAGAGAGAGAGAGAGAGAGAGAGAGGACACTTCTCAACCTATATACTCAACGAAGTTTAGATTTACATAATTGAAATTTGGTATATTGGGGATTCAGACATGTGGAAAAGATTTTAATCGGTTTTCATCCAAAGAAAGGATTGCTAAGGAGTCAAAATTGAAAAATTGGAATGGAATTTTTTTTTCTGTGTGTCAACTATTTGACGAGGTCTGAAAACACATTTTTAAAGTCGTGGCAAGGTGATCTAATGGTTATCGTACTTGACTGACTGTCTTCAGATTTTAGTTTCGATCTCAGCTTGAGAATTTCTTTTTATTTACAAAAAATAGACTGTTTAGAAAAAACAATACTCGCATACTGCATATGTTTCAGTTTCTTTTCATTGTTTTCGTTTTTTTTTACTTCATTTTTCAAAGGAATTTAACGGTATTTGTGTTTATAATAAATAAGAATACGACATGAATTAAAATATAATATTTATACTATTTTACAACCGGGCAACGCTGGGTGGCCTGCAAGTATATATATAAAAGTGAGAATGTGTGTGTGTGAGGGCAATTCTCAACCTAAATACTCAATGAATTTTTGATCTACAGACTTGAGATTTGGTGCATAGGGTATTCAGATATATGGAATTTTTTTAATCGGTTTTCATCCAGAAAAATAGGGCTGCTAAGGGATTAAATTTGAAAAATTGGCGCGTGGGTGTCATCAGATTTTTATTTGTTTGCCATCTGTTTCATGAATGCGCATGCGTGAATCATTCAAATGACAGATTTCTTATGTTAAGAATAAGTAGGTTTGAAATCACTTTTTAAAGATCGTGTTAAGTTGGCCTAATGGTTATCGTTCTTGACTCACTGTCTTTAGGTTTTTGTTTCGATCTCAGCTTAATTTTTTTTTTTTAAATTACGAGAAGTGAACAGTTTAGAAAAAACATAATACTCGCATGCATATATCTCAGTTCCTTTCCGTTTTTTTGTTTTTTTTTTACTTCCTTTTTTATGAGGAATTTAATGTTACGTTTAATACCAGCAACGCTGGGTATACCTGCTTGTATATCTATAAAAGAGAGACTGTGTGTGTGTGAGGACACTTCTCAACCTATATACTCAATGAACTTTTGATCTACAAACTTGAAATTGATATAGAGGATATTGGGGCATGTGGAAAACTTTTTAATCGGTTTTCATCCGGAGAAAAGGGCTGTTAAGGGGTCAAAGTCGAAAAATTGTTACTTAGGAGTCGTCAGATTTTTATCTGTTTGTTAACTGTTTCACAGATGCGCATGTGCGGCCGTGAAACATGACAGCTTCCTTAGATTAAGAATAAGTAGGTTTGAAAACAGACGTTAAAGACGTGTCAAGCTGGCCTAATGGTTATGGTACTTGACTCACTATCTTTAGGTTTTGGTTTGGATTTTAGCTCGAGTATTTTTTTTTTTTTTTTTACTTACAAGAAGAAAACTGTTTAGAAAAATCATTATACTCACATGCACATGTCTCAGTTTCTGTATTAATTAAAATATATTTATACGTATTTTACGATTGGACTATGCTGAACGGCCTGCTAGTATATATACATAAAAGTGACCTTGTGTATGCGAAAATTCTTTACCAAACTCCTCTCTGAATACTTTATCAACAGAGTTGAAATTTAACATATAGGTATTTGGACCTGTAACACACTTTCTATTTGGTTTTTAGCAAATAAAATAGCTGCTAAATTGAAACAAAAAACATTGCTCATCACCTGGCATAAGTTGATGATAATCGTTTTTTTTTTGTTTTTTTTTTGCGTTAAGATTTTGTTCCGTAGAAGCGCTGGTTGAGCTTAAATAAAATAAGATACGTATTATATACGTTTGAAGCCAAAACAACGCATTATTACAAAATAAACAGACATTTATTTTGTTTGAAATTTATATTGAAATTCATAAATATATTTCGAAGGAAACCTTCATCTTCAGTATGTCTTCTTTTTTTTTTTTCGCCATGTTGTTGTTGGAGCAGAGAATAAGCAAGTAGAGTCCCGTTTGTTGTTTCTACGGTAGTTTATTTTTAATCTCGGAACGGTGCGTTTGGTCGCATGGAATTCACGTTAAGATTTTGTTCCTTAGAAGCACTGGTTGAGTTTGAATCAAATGAAATACGTATTATATACGTTTGAAGCCAAAACAACGCATTTTTTTTTGTTTGTTTTCTGTGCATGTATTAATTAAAAGTTTTTTCTGTGCATGCATTAATTAAAAGTTATTAGAAAATTTAAAATATAAGTGCCCCCCAATTTAAATTTCACTATATTCGTAACTGAAATATGCAGTATCTTAACTCTGATACTAGGGCTATTTTTCCTGAGTGGATGCTATGCTCTGTGCCTGACCTTAATGTCTGCCTATAAATACAGAATACAAATTCTGAATCGCCATGAACTAGTTCTTCTTGTAACTGAAAAAAAACACCTAATGGCTAGCTACGAAATCCCAATATACATTTTACCTCCAAGACGACTACCTCTGTCTAACCTGCATGCAAAAAAAAAAAAAAAAAGATTTTTTTCTTTCTTCAAACTAAACATTACCTGAAACTCTAAATCCTAATGGAGATCTGTTATTTGTAAGTAAATAACCCCTGTCTGTTGAACGCTAACAATCTGCTCCTTCCCACCAAGCCGCCACATAACTCCTACATTGCACAGCATTTGTAGTGGAATCTTTAACTTCCAGCCCCTAACCCTCACATGCTAACTGCTTAGTCATCACTAAACATCTATACATTTCTACCTCTTAGATATGCATTAGAGTTCATTCCTATTCAGTTAGGTATTTAACAGCCAAAGTATGTAGTCGGAAGCAAAGCGCACTGCATTACATAACTGTCTCCTCCTAGATAGCTTTGCAACAATTAATACGAAACTGAACCGGTGCTTCGTGTTATGCTAAATGTCCATGACTCTTACTTGAAATCTGAAATTATCTTCCCTCGATAATAGAAACACACTTTATACCTACAACTTCAACCTTATTTGCATCTACTAAAAACCTGCCCATATATCTATTTACCTAATTACACATGACTCAAAACTTACTGTTTTATTTGTACTATATTGCACTCGCATCTCAAACCCTCCTGACATCTAAAATATACTTTGGGAACAACTCGTAGTTCAATTCTTAACACCTACTCATACTTTAATGTTATCCTAGACATAAGCTAACATGAATAAAATTAAAAAAATATATAAAGGGAAAGCCTCAAACCACATTATCTCCTTTCTAACAAGCCTTCTTACAATCTTAGTTGCTTACACTGCAAGAGCTCTACTCACCCCCTTTATCTAGTAACAATGAAATAGCAATGTCTCTAAATCACTTTGCGGAGTGTAACTATTCAGCAGATATATAACTTCTACAAACTAACCCAGTAACATTAACTAACCACGCGGGGTCGCAGAAATACCTGGATTAGAACCCAGGCACGGAGCAAACCCTCTCAGTGCTGACGGACCCAGTAGATCTTCCCAGATCATCCGTCTAGGAGAAGGAAACCTCTGAAACTAAACCAAAGGGGAGGGAGGCTTTTTCAGTCTTGGATGACAACCTTCCTAGAGCTGGTGACTCAAACAAATTACCGGTTTGCAAACCTTAATTGCTTAAGGAGTAGATAGGCTCTGTCTATTGCCCGGCTTCCATACTCCTTCTTTGCCTATTAGTCAGGTGCAGAGACACTATCACAGTGATTCGACAGAAACACCCAGTTGTAGATCTTGTTTCTTGTCTAGGGCAATGAACGCCGTTTCCCCACCCCCGACACACTCCACCCCTAAAACTGGGCACTTGAGAGTGCTTGAGTACCATATATGCCTGAGCAATTAGATTGGGTTTACCTTCCTCTGATGGGTTAAGGGTACCGGATTGAAAGTTACTGGCTGCTGTTTCTGACTGGTAGTACAGGAACACTAACTCTTTCGTAGCGTTTAGAGTGGCTGCTCCATCAACAGTTGTATAATATCGGGATGTTTGTAGTGCCATGTCACGCATGGAAAGGGACCCTGCACTCATTCCCGATGGGCTTTCCTGAGGCCACAGTCCTAGTTGAAGAAAGGTCAGCTGATGGTCTACTTGTGAAGCATGTCTGATGCTCTGCATAACCTCTTGTTCAGCTCCCCCTTACCTAAACTGAAACTCTTTTAAAAAAATATGACGACAATACAATCTAAAAATAAGCTTAAACCAGGCTTAGGGTCAAACAAATCCAACTTGCCTCCTCCCTTGAGGCTTGCATTCAAAAATATCCATGGGCTTAGAACTAATTAGTTGATGCTAAAGCATTTCTCCTAACAAATACCCCGGATAGCTTAGCACTAAGTGAGACTAACCTACACTCCTCCATTCCCTCTAACTACTTTAACATGCCTGGATATCTCCCACTCTGCCGTAAGGATTCTGACAGATACATGCACAGACTTGGAGTTTACATTTGTAATACTCTAACCCTAACCCTAATACCCTTCCCTTGACTAGAGAAACAAACCTAGAATCGGATGATTAAGCCTTTATGTGCTTTAGACTAATCATGCAACACAACATTAGCTACTTTTATTTTCTCTACCGCTCTTCCTCGATCCAGGACTGCACCATAATAAACAAAGTCTCTAACAGCATAGACGCAGCACTCTCCCTCGACACTAGTGCACAAGTACATGTATTTGGTGACTTTAATGTCCATCACAAAAACTGGCTTGGATTCTCTACTTACACAGATGCAGCTGGCAGCACAACTCATAGCTTCTCTATATCTCACTCCCTATCACAAATTGTTACATTTCCAACCCATTTCTCTGACCAGGAAGAACAACACGCATCACTTCTAGATCTGTTTTTGATCATAGTTCCTGATGATTGTATAACAAATGCCGACAGCCCACTTGGGAACGCTGATCATGCAGTGATAATGGTTGAAATCGCCCTAAACTCTAGAACCAAAACTGAAGAGCCACTGCTCAAAACAACGAGATATTATAAAAAGGCTGACTGGGAAGCCATCAGAGATCTTATCAGAGATACCCCATGGGGAAATATTTTTTCTCTTCTTGCTGAGCAGTGCGTAAATGAGACCACTGAATGGTTCAAAACAGCAATGGAAGCGCATGTTCTCATGCGGAAATTTTATAGCAAGTCCCACTCTCCCCAATGGTTTATTTCGACTTGCGCAACTGCCATTGCTCAAAGGCAGCATGCATACCGCAGATTTAACCAACATAAGTCCAGTTCAAACAGACAGAAGTACATAGAAGCTAAAAGTAATGTTAAGAAAGAAATAGCGACAGCTAAGAGAGAATTTACGGAAACCACTAAAAACGTATCGAAGCACAAAAACTAGGAACTCGTGACTTCTGGAAAATCTACAACAGTGTAGTAAATAATGGCCAATCAACAATTCCCCCACTAACCAACAATCACGAGGTTGTCTGCTCATGAACCGAAAAGGCTAACATGCTTGCCAGTCGGTTTGCCTCAAACTCCACACTGGACCCTTCCAACCACCCCCTACCTGAATTTCCTATGCGGACAGACTCCATGCTAGACGATCTGAAAATCACCTCTTCTCAGGTGCATGCTATCATAAAAAACCTTTACACTTCACAAGCATGTGGACCCGATCTCATCCCAGCTGTACTATTAAAAAAGTGCTCAGCCAAAGTAGCTCCAGTTCTCTCCAAACTCTACAACAAATGCCTTAACGAATCTTGCTTTCCGAGCTGTTGGAAAACTGCTTCTGTGGTACCAGTATTCAAGAATTCTGGCGAAAGAACTGACCCATTAAATTATCGCCCCATTAGCCTCCTCCTTCTTTTTGCCAAAATATTTGAGACCTTAATTAACCATGCTCTAGTTCATCACCTTACAGATGCTAAACTTCTGACTGACCAACAATATGGATTTAGACAAGCCTGTTCCACAGCAGACATCCTAACTGTAATCTCTGAATGTATATACCATTCACTGGACAAAGTGGGGGAGGGCAGAGTGGTAGCTCTAGATATATCTAAGGCTTTTGACAGGGTATGACATGAGGGTCTCCTCAGGAAAATTAGATCATACGGTATCACTGGTAAAATACTTAACATAATTAAATCCTTCTTAGATAAGAGAAAAATCCAGGTTGTCCTCGACAGTCGTACATCTAAACAATATGATATAAATGCAGGAGTGCCCCAGGGGTCCATCCTTGGACCTCTACTGTTCCTGATATTCATAAATGACCTCCCCGACAAAATTGCCTCTGAGATGGGTATATATGCTGATGACACTATACTCTATAACAGGCACGACAGGAAAACAAATGAACACATATCTAAAGAAATGGCAGAAACACTAGAGGATGACCTCCAATCTGTAGTGGAATGGGGACAAAAATGGATGGTCACGTTCAATGCCGCCAAGACTAAACTAGTTTCATTCAATAATTACAAGAAACCTTCTCTACCACCTATAGCAATGGCCAACGACTCTTTATCTGAGAGTACATCTTTCAAACTCCTTGGCCTAACATTCACAGAAAACATGAGTTGGAACAATTACATTGAAAGCATTGCCAGGGCTGCTGCAAGGAAGGTGGACTCTCTCTACCGTGCTAGAAAACTACTAACACCCAAAAGTATCTTGTACCTCTATAAGGCAACCATTCGCCCATGTATGGAGTATTGCTGTCATATTTGGGCTGGTGCATCAGCTACTAGTCTCTCGCTCCTTGACAAGGTTCAAAAGAGAGTCGCAAATCTGATAGGCCCTGAACTGGCATCCCTTTGCCTGTTCTACAAGTATTTTAATGGTGAATGCTCTAACGAACTGCAAGCACTTGTGCCCCCACGATGTGAACACCTTCGACAGACCCGACAGGCTGCAAAATCCCACCCCCACACTGTAGAGATCCCTAGATGTAAAAGATCTTTCTACTCCAGCAGTTTCTTCCCCAGAACGGCCAGACTTTGGAATTCCATTCCAGGTCCCTGCTTCCCCAACTCTACTGACGTGCAGAAGTTCAAGTGCAACGTGAACCGACATCTTGCTGCCCAAATCCCTACATAGTACCCCAGTAGTTGTTACCCCTGATAGTAGCCCCCTACACCAAAGTAGCAATGTGCCTTGTTTGGGGTGAAAATGTAATAAAAAAAAATGTTATTTTTTGTAAGTTTTGTTTATGTATGAGTTTGGGGTGCGAATAAAGCTGAAGAGCTAATGCTTTGGTTTCGATTCTAACTGATGATTTTTTTGTTTTTTTACTTTTCAAAGCATTACTATATATTAGGTACAATATAATAATCGACAGAATATGAAATCTGCATTAATTAAAATATAATATTTAAGCTTATTTTATGACAGTGCAATGCCGAGCAACGCTGAGCAACGCCAGGCGGCCTGCTAGTATATAATAAAATTAAATCTTATTTACGCATTCGAGAATTTTCCTTAAGATTTCAGCTGTTTTTTGCATTATCCTCTGTTGCATAGTTTCAGTTTTCTCTAACAACCATTCAGGAAATGAAATATAAAATTACACAATGAATGCGATTTTCCTTCCTAGTTTTGTGATTAGGTATGCACCATCGTATAATACAGCAAGGAGTCGTTTGTCAATTGAATCGAAGCCACGAACAAAGACGCATTCTTCTACCTATATAAGAGCAAGATACGCCCTCAGAATGAGTACTGCTCTCGTATATCAGGAGTTACTGCTCGAAACACCGTTTCTTGTCACGACAGGGTACAAAACTGATTTTGTAATCTAGTGGGGAATAATTTTTTCTTTATATTAGGTTGGTACAAAAAAATATTGTTATAGTTGAACGTCAAAAAACGACATTATTGTTGCATCAACCTAATAATACTCTTTCACATAGATAAAATGTTGGTAGCCTCTCTCTACTGTATCTTTAATGAGTACAAATTTGGGGTTTGTTTTACTGTACACATAGATTCGAAAAAGTTGTCACAAAACAAATATATAACAAATAAATGTTATCAAAGGCAAGATAAGTTACTTTTCTACCCAACTGGATATGTTTTTAGTGTTTATATTTAATGTAACATGTTTATTCAGCTCGAAAAACATACAGTGTTTACCGATGTATTGGATGATTTAAAATGGCAGCCGACTCTCTCTTTAAGGCGGTAAATTTGAGAAAATGAGTTATAAATAAAAACCAGACAAAATACTGTTAGAAACTCGCTCAATATATGTTACCGTGACATAAGCTGACATATATTCGGCGGGTTTTTAACAGTATTTTGACTGTTTTTTTTTTTATTATTTATAACTCCTTTTCCCAAACTTACCGTCTCCGAGAGAGAGAGTCGGTCGCCATTTTGAATTTTCCAATACGTCGGTAAACACTGTTTTTCGAGCTGAATAAACATGTTACATTAAATATAAACACTAAAAACATATCCAGTTGGGTAGAAAAGTAACTTATTTTTCCTTTGATAACATTTATTTGTTATATATTTGTTTTGTGACAACTTTTTCGAATCTATGTGTACAGTAAAACAAACCCCAAATTTTCCCCTCATCATTTGCACTCATTATTCGTAAGATCTTTGCAGATACACACGCGCATGCACGCGCACAACGTACAGGAACGACTGCAGGTGCATGTGTGATGACAGATACGACTGTCCACCACACTATTTTGGTAATTGATAACGATCAATTATCAAGAAAAAGGCGTTGTCGCGGCGTCAAGTTACCGCTCCTTCCTTCCTACAACGTCAAAAAACTCGAATCTCCGTCAGCATAAAACTAAACACCTCACGGCCATGCAATGGATGCTAAAAATAGCAATAACTTCTTCAACAACAAAGAAAAAACACAAAACTCGATTTTCCACAACGAAACAAAATAACAAACTTTTTATTTTTAGACGAAAATTTAAATAAATACTGGCAGTAGATGTCACATATATTTTTGCTATTAAGAAATCCAGCCCAAAATTAATGATAGTCATTCATTATTTAGCGACACCATTACTGACCGTGGAGCATATAGGACAAACAGCTCCTAATAAAGTCCGCAGCTTTCACCCATCCTTCGGGGCCTGGGCAAGAAGTGTCAAACAAAGACCATATGTGGGGGCAACCCCACATATAAGACCTTGGTCAATATAGGGGACCAATTGTTACTATCCAGCTCCCCTACCCCCCCCCCCGGAGAGTTGGTCCCCATTTCCCCTTCACTCTTCACATTAAAAATCGGCCTTGGGCCTAATTTGCTCAGTGGGGGAGCAAATAAATACCAACCCCACATATAAGACTTGGTCAATATGGGGGCGGTCCTTCATTACCAATTGTCACTATCCAGCTCCCCTACTCCCCGGGGAGTTGGTCCCCATTTCCCCTTCACACCTCACTTTAAAAATCGGCCTTGGGCCTAATTTGCTCGGTGGGGGAGCAAACAAATACCCTTACGGTACCCATCTTGGAGGTCACCGTACATCCCCGCAAACCCCACCCATTTGTTTTGTCCATAAACTGCCCATTCCTACTTAGGAAATGACTCCCTTGTTTTCCGGTTCACTACCGAAAAACAGGAAGCATTTCGGAATTAGATTAGGAAGGGAGGTTTCCTGCTAACATATCATCATTAGCATTTTATTTGGTTTCTTTATTTTGTATTACTGTTATTTTTCTTTATTTTGAGGTGTTTTAAGGTTTCATCCCCCCATAATCCTCATATATCATGCACATCACAACTTTACCATTTCATATATCATACACATCACAACTTCATCATTTCATATATCATACACATCACAAACTCATCATTTCATATATCATACACATCACAACTTCATTTCATATATCATGCACATCACAACGTCATCATTTCATATATCATGCACATCACAACTTCATCATTTCATATATCATGCGCATCACAACTTCATTTCATATATCATGCACATCACAACTTCATCATTTCATATATCATGCACATCACAACTTCATCATTTCATATATCATACACATCACAACTTCATTTCATATATCATGCACATCACCACTTCATTTCATATATCATACACATCACAAACTTCATCATTTAATATATCATACACATCACAACTTCATTTCATATATCATGCACATCACAACGTCATCATTTCATATATCATACACATCACAACTTCATCATTTCATATATCATGCACATCACAACTTCATTTCATATATCATGCACATCACAACTTCATCATTTCATATATCATGCACATCACAACTTCATCATTTCATATATCATGCGCATCACAACTTCATTTCATATATCATACACATCACAACTTCATTTCATATATCATGCACATCACAACTTCATCATTTCATATATCATACACATCACAACTTCATCATTTCATATATCATGCACATCACAACTTCATTTCATATATCATACACATCACAACTTCATTTCATATATCATGCACATCACCACTTCATTTCATATATCATACACATCACAACTTCATCATTTAATATATCATACACATCACAACTTCATTTCATATATCATGCACATCACAACTTCATCATTTCATATATCATACACATCACAACTTCATCATTTCATATATCATGCACATCACAACTTCATTTCATATATCATGCACATCACAACTTCATCATTTCATATATCATGCACATCACAACTTCATCATTTCATATATCATGCGCATCACAACTTCATCATTTCATATATCATGCACATCACCACTTCATTTCATATATCATACACATCACAACTTCATCATTTAATATATCATACACATCACAACTTCATTTCATATATCATGCACATCACAACTTCATCATTTCATATATCATACACATCACAACTTCATCATTTCATATATCATACACATCACAACTTCATTTCATATATCATGCACATCACAACTTCATCATTTCATATATCATGCACATCACAACTTCATCATTTCATATATCATGCGCATCACAACTTCATTTCATATATCATGCACATCACAACTTCATCATTTCATATATCATACACATCACAACTTCATTTCATATATCATACACATCACCACTTCATTTCATATATCATGCACATCACCACTTCATTTCATATATCATACACATCACAACTTCATTTCATATATCATACACATCACAACTTCATCATTTCATATATCATGCACATCACAACTTCATTTCATATATCATACACATCACAACTTCATTTCATATATCATGCACATCACAACTTCATCATTTCATATATCATGCACATCACAACTTCATCATTTCATATATCATGCACATCACCACTTCATTTCATATATCATACACATCACAACTTCATCATTTCATATATCATGCACATCACAACTTCATCATTTCATATATCATGCACATCACAACTTCATCATTTCATATATCATGCACATCACAACTTCATCATTTCATATATCATGCACATCACAACTTCATTTCATATTTCATACACATCACAACTTCATTTCATATATCATACACATCACAACTTCATCATTTCATATATCATGCACATCACAACTTCATTTCATATATCATACACATCACAACTTCATTTCATATATCATGCACATCACAACTTCATCATTTCATATATCATGCACATCACAACTTCATCATTTCATATATCATGCACATCACCACTTCATTTCATATATCATACACATCACAACTTCATCATTTAATATATCATACACATCACAACTTCATTTCATATATCATGCACATCACAACTTCATCATTTCATATATCATACACATCACAACTTCATCATTTCATATATCATGCACATCACAACTTCATTTCATATATCATGCACATCACAACTTCATCATTTCATATATCATGCACATCACAACTTCATCATTTCATATATCATGCGCATCACAACTTCATTTCATATATCATACACATCACAACTTCATTTCATATATCATGCACATCACAACTTCATCATTTCATATATCATGCACATCACAACTTCATCATTTCATATATCATGCGCATCACAACTTCATTTCATATATCATACACATCACAACTTCATCATTTCATATATCATGCACATTACAACTTCATTTCATATATCATACACATCACAACTTCATCATTTCATATATCATGCACATCACAACTTCATCATTTCATATATCATACACATCACAACTTCATCATTTCATATATCATGCACATCACAACTTCATTTCATATATCATGCACATCACAACTTCATTTCATATATCATGCACATCACAACTTCATTTCATATATCATGCACATCACAACTTCATTTCATATATCATACACATCACAACTTCATCATTTCATATATCATGCACATCACAACTTCATTTCATATATCATACACATCACAAACTCATCATTTCATATATCGTACACATCACCTGTTTTTTTAATTCATGTAAAAAAAAACCCTAATATATATATACGTTAACATATATATATTAGCATTGTAAATATGTCATTTTCATCTCATCTGGGTAGGTTTCAATTAGCTTAAGTTCATAGAGTGGATGTGGTATTCTGGTGATTGCAACTAGTTTTAGGGAATAGACGAATTAGACGACCCCCGACACCCCCCTTATTCCTTTCGAGCTTCATGCTTAATCATGAAATTGTAGCATTTTTCGTTATATAATACCTGCCTGGCACTTGTTGTATGCCTAAAGAAATGTACACACAATTTTTATGATAAATAAACTTCAGTTTAGCCAGAGAGAAAAAAAGAAAAAGGAAAAGAAAAAGAAGAAGCATACAGATAACTTCTTTACAAATTGTAAATATGTTTATTTTATTCGCTGGGGTATTATTAGTTAGATTAGGATCCACAGAGTGAATGAGGTATTGTGGTAAATGTTACCAGTCAAGAGTAAGCCTCCAAAGTCTACATCATTTAATTTCATCACTATAGTCACAAAGACCCTGCACGCATCCCCTCCCCAATTTCTTATAGGGCCTTGTGCCTAATTTTGTTGGGAAGTGATTTTTACTTTTTTATGATTTGATTTTTGTGAAATTTGTAATTTTTACCAGCAATAAAATATATAAATAAGTGCACAACTCGCCCTTCATACCAATTGTCACTATCCAGCTCCCCTACTCCCCGGGGAGCTGATCCCCATTTGCCCTTCACTCTCCACATTAATAAAACGGCCTTGTGCCTAATTTGCTCAGTGGAAAAGCAAATAAATACTACTTGAGAGCTAAGTGCACTCTCATCATGATTTGACGAGAGTCAAGTCGGCAGATTCAGTCGTTGTGGAAACCAGGGATAGCAGCATTGCAGCAATATCCAAACAGCCCTTTTCAAAGCTACTCAACACACTATTAATGCGAATCACAAGCTATCTGTGTGAAATACACATTCTACTCTCTACTGCTTCCATGACGACTAGGTTTGCCGATTTGACTCTCATCAAGTTGGGATGGAAGTGCTCCTAGCTGATTTGAGACTATGACAGTATCTTGTATTCCTCGTTTTTCAACAATAAATTTTATAGGTATTAATTTGCATTATTTGATTCCCCTCATATGTGTGTGTGTGTGTGTGTGTGTGTGTGTGTGTGTGTGTGTGTGTGTGTGTGTGTGTGTGTGTGTGTGTGTGTGTGTGTGTGTGTGTGTGTGTGTGTGGATTCTTTGTTGTTTTTCTGGCGATAGTTACACTTCGGTATGATTTATTTCACTTGGGAACGTTTTAGAAAGTTTTCTCCCTAACATTTTAGTCGATCTCCCCTCCCCCACACACACACATTCTAAGGACGTGATGTATACACATATCTACGCATTAATATAAACACACCTATACATATATTTGTTGTTTATGTATTTTACTTAATGATTAAAGATTAAATAGTTATCTATGAAATCCGTGCCCGTGGATAACTATTTTATCTATCTCTTAATATAAATATACTAGACTACCCGTGACCCGTTGGGTCAGTATGTTATATTAGCTATGTAATTCATGTATGAGCGTGACACTTGTGACGTAAAGAAAATAGTTTGTTTTTTTTTTTGACATAACAGAAACATTTCTATGAAAGTATATTAAAATGAAAAATCACGGACGGATCACTCAAACATAAAAAAAAATCCTCCCTATTCGTGTAAAGTTACCTATTTTTCCGAATAATCGCTCAAAAATCGAAAATTAAACATGATTTTCCTACAAATCAAACGCCGACGAAAGTCATTTGGCAGCAAAAAACGCACATGAACCTACTGATGAGAAATATAAGAATAGAAAACCCATATTGGAATCCTTCAACCAAGTTATAGGAACTTAAAATCTAAAAAAAATAATTAATAAAACCTGATTAGTAAATGTGTCGACAAATTCACCGTTCTCACACAACTATTTTGTATCTAGAAATGTAAACAAAAAATAAAAAAAAGAAGGAATGAAGGAAGGAAGGAAAAGGGGCGGATAGAGAGTAGTAGTAGTAGTAGTAGTAGTAGTAGTAGTAGTAGTCTTGGCTTTACTACAATTGTTCTTATGTTTGTCAACGGGTTAAAGTTGTTTAGTTGTAAGAAAATAGCGACAATATAGTTATAATAAAGAATAGTTGCAATGTTGTCATGGGTTAATCTTTATGCGTGCATGTGCAACCGGATGGCGTAAACCGGAAAGTGGGTTACATCACTTGTTACAAGGTCATTTGAGTTTTATAATTACATGTGTGTGTGTGTGTGTGTGTGTGTGTGTGTGCACGCGCGCGCTGGTTGTTTGCATACAAATGATCAAAGGAAAAAAAATCAGTCCACAATCATAATTTTTTATTGCTTATTTCGGTGAATGTCTTTTTTCTCCTTTTTTTTTCTTCTTCTTTACAATCTTACACATACTTCACAATGCATAACGGAACATATTGTCTTTATGCGCTGCACTCTGCAGCCGGAAACATATATTCATTGAGCTTGTTATTCGAAACAATTTTGACGATATTATAAGGGATATATACCTTATAAATTAATATTTTTTATATATAAGCTCAGTATTATATATGTGTGTGTGTGTGTGTGTGTGTGTGTGTGTGTGTGTGTGTGTGTGTGTGTGTGTGTGTGTGTGTGTGTGTGTGTGTGTTTGCGTGTGCTTGTGTGTTTGTGAATTCAGTCGCGACTTCATTATTACTGTTTCGTTAACATTGTCTCTTTTTCCTTTTTAATCTAAACTTATGTAATCCATAGAAACATTACATACCCAACATTGCAGCACTCATATTAAAGAAGGGACTTCAACACATGTGTTGCTATAAACGCATACAAATATAATATCAAGTTTTCAGTGCTAATGCCAACGTGCCTAATAGTGTCTCTAAGAGTTGGAATGTTTCTTTAAGAATGCGCATAAAATTAGATACAAGATAGTGAAGACCCTAAACATGGACGTGTGTTAAAAAAAAAAAAAAAAAAAAAAAAAAACATGGAGAAATACCATAAAACTATGCAGCTATTATGCTTCATTGGTAACAGCTCATTCAAAACAAGCTATAATATTTATTATTATTATACTAAAATTCTGAATTTGTCCG
Source organism: Euprymna scolopes (assembly GCF_053919585.1). Taxonomy (NCBI): domain Eukaryota; kingdom Metazoa; phylum Mollusca; class Cephalopoda; order Sepiida; family Sepiolidae; genus Euprymna; species Euprymna scolopes. The sequence continues at coordinate 105,822,517 of NC_136491.1, forward strand.
TCACCGTCTCAAATTATAACGCCATGACGTCATTTCTAGCAAACTTTTCAAACTTAACCATCAAAGCTGAAAGGCTGGTTTCGACTTTAGCTGATGGCACCCAAATCATTTTTTTTTTTTTAAGTGTTGAAATCACTACTATATATTGGGTACAATATAATAACCGATGGAGTGTTAGCTCTATAATAATAAATATAAAATCTGCATGAACTAAAATATATTTAAGCGTATTTTACGATCGGGTCACGCCGGGGGAGGAGGCACTACTATGTATTGGATACAATATAATAATCAATAGAGGCTTTGTAATAATAAATACGAAATCTGCATACATTAAAATATCATATTTAAGCGTATTTTACGACCTGACAAAGCCAGGCGGCTTCCTAGTTACATGTTTAAAAATACTTGTTTCTTTTTATGCCTAATAAGGTGAAGAAAACCAAATGACCATTATTTTTTTTACATTTCTTTTTTCTCATAAATATTTCATTGTTTTCCATGAGTCAAGTTCACAAAATTATAAATAATAATACAACAGCAACTTGCCCCCCCTCTCTCTCTCTCTCTCTCTCTCTCTCTCTCTCTCTCTCTCTCTCTCTCTCTGGCAGCAGTAAGTGAAACGTGCTAGTTTCTTCTCCCACTTTCTCACGTGTTAGCTCCACCCCTCTCTTTCTCTCTCTCTCTCTCTTTCTCTCTGGCAGCAGTAAGTGAAACGTGCTAGTTTCTTCTCCCTCCCTCTCTCTCTCTCTCTCTCTCTCTCTCTCTTTCTCGCTTGTTAGCATGTTCTCCCCTCTCTCTCTCTCTCTCTCTCTCTCTCTCTCTCTCTCTCTCTCTCTCTCTCTCTCTCTCTCTGGCAGCAGTCAGTGAAACTTGCTTATTGCTTCTCCTTCTCACCCGTCTCTCTCTCTCTCTCGCTTGTTAGCTTCTACCCCCCCCTCTATCTCTATGCCACTGAAACGGGTTAGTCTACAATGTCATGCCCTTTCCTTCCTCTTAAATTCTGGTCAAGTTGCATACAGACAACTTTCTCCACATTAAAAAACGACCCTGGTGTCTAACTCTGTCCTGTGGGGAGGTATTGTAAATAGGAACTTACTGGCATACAGAATATATATATATATATATATATATATATATATATATATATATATATATATATATATATATATCCAGAAAAGCACATCTTACATACAGAATATATATATATATATATATATATATATATATATATATATATATATATATATATATATATTCTGTATGTAAGATGTGCTTTTCTGGATACAACTGGTAATGTATTTGTTGCAGATGTATACTAGCATAGAAACTGCTAAGGAAATTACTTGCTGAAGTATAACAGACAAATAGATGCATTGTTTGAAAATATACAGCGATCAAATGAGGCACTTACAACTGACAATGACTGCTGGCACATGTTTGACAGCTTTGATTTCAAAACTAGCAGCTACAGTGTGAGCCACATTCATGACCTTATCAACGTAAACTTGGGCGCGGATCAGCAAATACATAACAGTCAGACCAAGGTTCTTCTGGTCAAGTATTTCAGTGATAGCATATGTTTCATTTATCCTGTTGAGAGACGAAAATCACAAATGGTTTATTCAAGCTCCTCCTACAGTGTAACATGATAGAGACTTTGAGATCGTCTGTGGATTC
>NC_136491.1:105831696-105914196 GCF_053919585.1 Euprymna scolopes
TTAAACCCTGATTCCTCTTCTTCAATATAGAGTAAACATTATGATGAATTAATTTCATTTAACTAATTTTTACTTATATTTTTAGTTATGGGTATCGAAAATAAGTGTCAAACCTAACTACTGCCTGTCAGCAAGATGGTTGAAGTCTTGATTGTTGCTGATCTCTGATACAACAAAACAATCTGTTTATAGATTATTATGTATATATATATATATATATATATATATATATATATATATATATATATAAATTAGATAGATAGATAGATATAGAGAGAGAGTCATCCACTGATAGATTGTTTCATTGTATCACTGCTCCTCAGTGCGGCTAGACTAACACCCATCCCGAACCAGGGATCAAACCTACAACCATCTAACTGACAGTCAGCAGTTCTACTCACTGTCCCATGAGATCGGTGTTTGCCAATGATATCATCAAATGTCTATTTATATTAAAATTTGCTTGTTGCTTATACAGTGCTCGATTTGTTTGTTTATTTACAAACAAATCGAGCATCACATTACACTAAGCACCTGAAATCATTTTATGGCAGTGTTCTACCCAAGGAGATAGGCTTTAATAGTCATCCACAGACAGTTTTGCTGTATCACAGCTCGTCAGTGCGGCTAGGCTAGCACCCATCCTGAACCTGGAATTGAACCTAATTGATAGTCGTAGTTCTAACCTCTGGCCCATAAAGTAAAATATGTTTATATATTTGCACGTACATGATACACTCCATAATGTCTACTAGACACTATCATTTAGTGTCTAAGGTATCAGGGTCTTGTCAGGACAACCTAGAATGAGGTTACTTTTCCCTACAAGTAAAACCTTACTAAATATTCAAAATCACATAGTATTCACAGCCCAAATAAGATCTCCTCGGTATGGCTAACCAACACTGGCTTTTACGAGGAATTGTACACCTTTTGCAACTGATATTTCCCCAATTAACAACACAAAGCTGGACACTCCACCAAACTAGATGAATTTTTGTCCTAGAATCCAGTAAAACCAAGAGAGCACAAGAAAGATATATGGTACTTGTACAGTTTAATCAAGACATTAAAAAATGAAAATATCGAAAAAAGGTTATATTGTACATATCCGTTTTGAACTGAAGATCTCAAAAAAAAAATTTCACTTAATTTGATCAAGTAGTTTTTTTTTTTTTTTTTATAGCGGAAAAACACGTTTTTATGACAGCATGTTGAAGGCAGACATGTTGGATTTTTTAAAATTTTTGTTTGGATGTTAGAAACGCCACGGGGAGATATAACTCCATGTAAAGCACCGACACTCCCTTCCCATCTTTAATACTAGCTTTTCTTCCTAAAAATCGAACCTTTTGCTCGGTATCATAACAAATTGTTTCATCACTGTAAAACAAAAACTACTTGATGAAATTAGGTGAAATTTTTTTTTTGAGAATTTTGTTCCATAACAGATATGTACAATTTAAACTTTTTCCGAATTTTCATTTTTTAATGTCTCGATTAAACTGTGCAAGTACCAGATATACTATAACGTATTTAAATAGTCAATTGAGGAGAGGAAAAGTATGTTTTCAACTTCTTTACTAATTCAGTGTGTGAGACGTGAAAGAGATCCTTAATGAAATATTTGAATATCTATGTATCTCATAGAGAGATCAAGTGTGAGCCTCTAGGAGTGGGGGCCTCTTGATTTTTTGAGTACTTTGACTGAAGTAAAATGAAACATAACTGGATATGCAACACAGTGTGGATGCGCGGATATAAATGCATGCAAAATGACGTCACTGGTAAGAAAAAAAAGACTAAAAAAAAATGAAACCGATCACATGAGAGACGTGGAGCACAACAGAAGGCGATAACGTTCAAGATCTCGTGAGAGGCATCGAGAACGTTCTAGATCATGTGGGTGACATCACGGCTGTAACAATAAGGAAATAAATGTTGCTACAAAAAAAAAAAAAACAAGTTGAAGTTCTTTTCTATTCTTTGTCTCTTTTGCGACTGAGGCTACAATGTGTTGGTTCCTGGACAATGTTACAGGCATTCATGTCTGCAGTTTTGCTGCAAATCCAAAGATTTGTGCATAGACTAATTAAGCATTATAGAATAGGAAAACCATTTAAGATCAAAGACGACACTAAAACAAAACAAATGTTGCAATCAGTTTATTCATACTTGTAATTTACAATTAAAAAAAAAATTGGGATTCACAGTTTAAACACAGATAAACTCAAATGTATGCAGTAATTTGAAATGAATTACCATCTAACTCAAAAGTCATAGCTCATCAATTAAACACTGCATATATTACTCACATAAATTCATGGTCGTTTTTTTTTTTTAAATATTTGGCTTCATAAAACCATACATTCAGTTTCAGAAATAAGGAAAAGTTGATTTTTCACTCTTTAGTAAAAAAAAAAAAAGACAATATTTTATATACACAGGCGGCACAAAAAAGTCTGCACTTATAATTTTTTCAAAAACTGCAAATTTAATTTTTCTTTTTTTTTTTTCAATTTAATTTTGCATTACTGGTACAAATGATAAAATGATAAATATTTGTTGATTTTAAACTATTAGTAAACCTAAAATTTATAGATCATACTAACTAATCAAGGCAAAAATGTAACTAAAAAATTTGTCCAGTAAAAACAAAGAAAAAACTGGCATGAGTGGATGCATAAGTAAAACTGGCGCCAGTGAAAACCTCACAACGAGTTTATCAAAACCTTGGGTACAATACATACAAAGACAACGCTAGGAAAGTTTGTCAAATTAAATAGAGAATTTGATCCACATTTAAAAATAAATTCATACTCTTACTCACACAAAAGAAAAAGATTAGACAATTCCAGAATTGGAATCGGCATTCTATCAGAATCAAGAATTTAGAACCAAATCAGTAATAGTAGCAGAATGGAAAACAATATTGGAATCATGCCATCATACATGCACACACACACACACATATAACATGATATAATTCCAGTTTATTCAATAGAAAAAAAAAGTTATTTGCAAACAATTGGTTTTGCCCCTTTCCTAAAAATACACAATTGCCAAATGTTCACAATTTCATCAATGTATAACACACAACAATCAGGCTGGATAAATAAGACACATCCAATATTCATTTAATTAATATTTAATTTCTATATTCCTTTTTTGGTTTTGCTTTTTGATAACTCCAATCAAATGGAAATGTACCTTAGACTCTTAGTTTTGTATTTTAAAAGTTCATACCCACTATGTTTGTAATTTTTGGTTTTTATGTCATTCTTTCCATTAAAATTTTCATATTTGACAGAAAAAAAAATACATTGCAACATTCATACATAAGAGAATAATTAATTTACACCAACTTAAAAATATTTGTTGGCGTGGAGAGTTATGTTTTTGAAACATAATTTTCTGTCACTTTCTGCAATTTTTTCATTCTATATGGATACACAGACACACACACATATATATATCCATATATATATATACACCCACATAAATATATGTAACTATATGAATATATATATATATATATATATATATATATATATAAATTAAATATATACATATAAATAAAGTATACACATAAATATAAAGAAAATATATAAATATAGTAATATACATTTATAAATATACAAATATATATATATATATATATATATATATTTGTATATATATATATATATATATATTTATATAAATTTATAAAGAGTTTGAATGCAAAATGTTATGAATCTAATATTTTTAATTGAGAAATTTAAATGACGAAGATTTGAAAGGTAGACTTGGACTAAAAACTTTTATTAATTGAAACCAAACAAAAAATATTCTAACATCACATTACATAAAACATGATTTTTGGAGTGTGATGAAGGGACATTTTGAGTCAGTTATATTCTTACATTATATTCTTTTGGGACATTTAAAAAATTTTAAATATTATCTTTATTCTTATTCAAGCTACTCTTATAGGGACATTTTCAATCAATGTAAGCATAAATCAGGGATTTTTTTTCGAGACATTTTTAACCAGTGGTTTATGTTATCTTACCCAGAACTAGCAATACACAATAAACCCCAGCATTAATCTAACTAGTAATATGTTAAATTTTTTGCTTTCATTCAGGTTTGATAAATATGTATTGCTATAGATACACGAGCATCATTTTTGGTTTGTATCCCTTCATCCTAGGTTGCATATTAAGATTTCATGGAGCACAGTTTCTCCTGGACCATTGTTGATCTATAATGGAGGAATGATTTTACTAAACAATTAACTTCTATCAGCCAGAAAAAAAGTAAGTGCTCACTCATAAAATATAAGGAGCAGAGTATATATGTATATATTAGTGATGGGACGATTCCAATATTTTTCCTGATTCCAATACAATTACCGATTCCGATTCTTTATAAATTTCTAAATATTTAACTCTATAGTTGTGTTTTTTCTCTGATTATCGTAAAAACACACATTAAATGTGCAAATATTTTCCTAAATGTAAAAACATACTTGTGGGGGTGATCTATCAATTTTAGCTTCACGGGTCGTTTTAAAATCAATAAATAATTATTATTTTATCATTATTATCAGTAATGGAAGATTTAGCTTTAAAAAAAAAAAATAAAAATAAAAAAGACAATTAAAAGAATCGTTTTGGCATTGGAAAATCGGTACAAATTTTTCTGATTCCGATACCCCCAACTATTCCGATTTTTCCGATTCCGATTAATTGCCCCAACCCTAATATATATATATATATATATATATATATATATAGTGAATAAATGACAAAAGACTATATTCTAAACTTCATGATGTTGACCATCTTATAATTTATTCCTTTAATTCAGTTGATATTTACAATTCTGGACAGTATATACAGTATATACAGGATACTCTCTAATATGAGTAATTTTCTAACATGGTAAAGGAGCCCACTTCCTTTGCAGCAGCCTTGGCAATGTCCTCAATGTATTTGTTCCAATTCATGCTGTCTGTGAATGTTAAGCCAAAGAGTTTGAAGGAAGAGCTCTCAGGTAGGATGTTATTTCTTAAATTCCTCCATCAAGGATGGAACTCGCAATTTTTAAATAATGAAAAATCGAAACCACACTAAGAAATATTATCGAATAGTTTTTACTTGTGAAAGGATGGTGCAGATGGTTCTGAAGAAAAGAAAGAAAATGAATTTATAGCAGGTTAAAAATGAAATGATAGTGGAAATTAAATGTTGGGTTAGAAATTATAAATAAAATGAAATGTCTGGTTACAAATTATAGAGGAAATGAAATGTCAGGTTACAAATTATAAAGGAAATGAAATGTCAGGTTAGAAAGGGTAAAGGAAATGAAATGTCGGATTATTGTTAGGGAAATGAAGTGGCCATATTCTAAAAACATTTTTTAAAAAAAACAAAAAAGAAAAAAACGAATGAAGGAAAAAAAGTTGAAAAGGAACAAATTTTTTTAGTAAAGTATGAAAAAGTGGAATTTTAAATATATGAAAACAAGAAAAAAATGAAAAATGTAGCAAATAAAAAAAAAAACACATGAATGAATCCCAGACAACATTGAGCAGGTATAACTAGCATATATATATATATATATATATATATATATATATATATATATATACACACACATTTTTATGTTTTACGTAAGTATTTATAGGTCGCTACACAGTCATCAGCATGTTTCAGCCAGTTACAAGTAACTAGAAATCTTTTCAGGTGATATTGCTTATAGAAAATTAAGGTCCAGACTTTACTTCTCTAGTTACTTGTAACTAGCTGACCAAAACATGTTCATGAATGTTTAGCAACATATAAATGCTTATATAAAACAAATAAAAAGTATATCTTGCCCAACTTCGGTATTGAGCACACTTGCATTAGCCTTGTTAAAACTTCACTGTTCCACCTCTAGAAAATATTAACAGAGAGAGAGAGAGTGTGTGTGTGTGTGTGTGTGTGTGTGTGTGTAGAAGCAAACACCATTAAAAATAAGAGAACCACTTAATTATTTTTTTAGATTTTTCTCCTTTTTTTGTGTGTTAAAATCAAAAAAAAGAAATGTAAGTTCCCTATGTATCATGAACGTTTTCGATTCCTCATCGTACCATCGTCAGGTGAAAAAAAGCAAATAAACAAAAAAAGCTGGAGAAAAGTATGATTACATAGTAATTTAAATAAAACTGCTTCGTTGGGGGGATTTTTGTACTGGGATATATATGCTTTTGTATATCTAATAAAAAAATAAAATAAAATAAAACAGAATTATAATAAAGATTTCTCACCTGGTCTTTCCATTATTCTAAAGCACTGAAGGCAGTAACCAGATGTTTCAGTAGTTCCAAAGTTTATGCAGTTGGGTTTAACACATGATCTTTTTTCTGCAATACAAATAAAGGTGACACCAATGACACACATACATGTAGCATTTAATGAGAAATTCGTTTTAAAAGAAACGAAATTCATTTAAAGCCAAAACCAGAAACAACTAAACTAATCTATTATTACAGCTGCAAGATCTGGTGTGATCCAGAATTGAATGCAAAACATTAAACTCTTTTATCTTTTAAGAGCATGGGGATGTGCCTGGTTTGATTGTTTTCATGACTGTTTTCATGGAGTTAGTTTTGCACAATGTGAGTGTCTGTTGGAAGACAAGAGTGACAGCATGTCTGGTTGCTGTTTCTGACTAGTAGTATGGGCGCCCTAACTCTTAGTTATTGCTAAGAGCTACTTCTCTATTAATAGTTGTATAATATTGAGTGATGTTTATGACAAAGAGGGGAGAACTGCAGTTTTCTGAGTCAGAATTTATCCACTTAACACTTATTGTCTGCTGGTTTTTGACCTTGGAATAATATGTTTTTGTTTTTTTTAGCTCTTTACCTCAAATGGCTTTACTTCTTGTTTGGAGCAAGTTCCATAAAAAATACATATTAAAATAATTAGAAAAAATACATATTAAAATAATTAGAAAAAAAAGCATAGCAATATACAGGATGTTTGATAAATTGATGGCATAAGTCCGGGATTATGTTCGATACATGTATGTAAGTCTAGAAAAAAAGAAGTTCGCTGTCACTAGTTAACTTGCAACTGATTTTAGTCAAATTACATCTTTTACTAGTTAAATTACAACTTTTACTAGTTAAATAAGAACTTTACTGGTTAAATAATAACTTTCACTTGTTAAATAATAACTTACTAGTTAAATTACCAATTTTACTGGATATATAATAGTTTTGACTAGTTTAAAAATAACTTTTACTAGTTATATAACAGTTTTCACTAGATAAATAATGAAATTTACAAAGTAAATAATAGCTATCACTAGTTAAATAATAACTTACCTTGGTTTGCCTGATAGATGCCAGTGGGCGGCATATAATTTATCGTGTTTTTGTCAGCTTGAATATTCTTCTTTTGTAGTTCATTATTCCTAAAGCAGTTATCACACATAGAAGATAGGTTCTGACCTTGCTTATTATTGCACCCACGGACACTGCAATTAAATGCCCCATTTTTTCTCAAGCAGAACGTGCACATAGATTCTAATGCAGATGCCCGTCGGTTTGGGCAGTTGTCATTCAAACAGAGAAGATCTAGAAGCGATACTGTATTGATCTGTGTATTCACTTGTGTTTCGCTATCATTTCTATGAACAAGGTCAGGGTTAGGTTTAGATTTAGGGTTAGGGTCAGTGCTGGTTAAGTCAGGAGTCTGGTTAAGTTTTCTTATGTGGTAGTCCCAAACCTGACTATGGTTACCAAAACCTGTAGAACTGTGTCTTTCGGGAACAGGTTTTAAACGAGGCTCGCCCATGATCTGATAATTCTGTTGTCGAGAACACACTACACATCGGTATTCCATATTCCGATAGGCCTTCATCTGGCAACCAGGTGTTACACATGTAGCTGTCTCCAAGTCCGTTTGCTCTGAGGCAACACCAGCTTGTTGTGATATGTGTCTGTATAGTGCAGCACCAATCGGCGGCTCCCTTTTGCCTAAAAAAACAGCCGGCTGAAAATCATTATGTGAGAGATGGAATTGTTTGTGCTTGTGATCATGTACAGATTTCTGATGAGGTTCCTGCAGCTGATCTGCCGGAATAAAATGTTTGTATGCCTGCGATGGGTCCTGATAGCTCATCTTTGGCGTTACCTCCTTGATGCTTAATTGACGAATCTTTTTGGTGTTTATGTGTCCCATAACATCCTCATGTAGTGGCTTATATTGTTTGTTATGTACTGCAATCTTTGGGCGAGCCTCGGCTGATAAAGTTGTGTCTTTGGAAAAGCATCTTGAACACTTGTTACCTAATTCAGCTGAACCATACATACCGCAATCGTTGATACAAAAGGAAGGGCTTTTATTCAGAGATGAGGCGAGGATGTGTATTGTTTCAGAATGATTTTCAACAAATTTTTTGTATGGCTCGTCTTTAGCTTCCATTGGTTGCAGATCATCTTCTGTGCTTACACCACCAGATGGTGTCATATTATTAAAAACAGCCTTGCAATGCTCAAAATGTAAGTGGAACATATTCTGATGCTTAGGCAAATAAAGTTGCCCGATCATCGCTGATTCAGTAGCTTTATCAATCTTTAAATACGCGCTCAGTTTTCTTGCAATTTTGTTAGGCAACGTATCCTGGAAAAAGTGCACGGGCAGATTCACAAGTTCAAATTGTTTCAGTGGAACTCCTTTTTTCTGACCACTATTTTCCTCATTTAGCAATGGAACAAAATGATTCATGTGGTAACCGAGAACTATTGGAGACTTTTCAGTGTCTTCTGGGTTGCACAGCAAAGGCAGGTAGATGCCACCAATGTCATCAGTTTGTATTGTATCATTAAAGACTGTCCTCACAACGGGAGAGCTGAGCACTACAATTGGGCGGAGGAGAATGTTTGCAAGAATAAAAATGTGAATTGCTTCCAGAGGTTCCAAATGGTTGCTTCCAGAGGTCGCCGGTATTTCCTGGGCTTCCTTCACCAATATATCCCATTGTTTGCTCAAAATCTGAAAATTAATGAAGAATAATATCATTATTTCCCTTGGACCAGAGAAGGGAGAGTTATCACGCTTAGGAGAAAAGAAAAGAAAGATCTGCCATGACAGTTTAGGTGGTAAACAAATGTGTCTTGCATCACAGACTTTAATCATTACATAATCCAGCAACTTCTACCTAACCATTTAATCTGTAAATTGTTGAATAATCTGTTAAACAAATAGAACTTCCTTTTCTAGCCAGGATCATCAAGAGCTATTATTGCTCTCCAAGGTAAACAAGTATTTTACAACAAAAAAGACTGAATATATATCTATATTATACTTTTCTGTCTGTTCCATTATTTTTGGCGGAAACTACTTGACCACTCTGTACGGAACTTTATTATGACAAGATGCAGTGAACTAAGTATTATGGTATTTATTTGAGGCACAGTTACCACAATACCATACTTACACCAAAAGTTTTCTCGGAAACTACTGGACTGATTTAACTGAAATTTTTAGTGAATCTTAGTTAAAAAAAAGGTGCAGCAAACTAAATCTTGTTTTATTACTTCATTAAATAAGATAAATGTCTAAAGTTTAAGTATTATGCTTAAGTGGTCTTAATAAGAAATTGAAATTCAGGGAATCTTGCTGAATTGGTGCCAAATAACGATGAATCAAATTTAATGCAACTCTGAAATGCTTGAATTTTCAAAGAAGAGGTTGTGTCTATAGTGTGCCTACTAAAACTCTTTTTAAATGCTAAAAAAAAAAACTTAAATTTGGGGAATATTAATTGATGCGTAATAACTATTGTTCAAATTTCACAAAAGTTGCGAGGTATCTGAATTTTAACCAATGGTTAACATCTTCGAACGAAACTAAATTAAACTAGATATAGCCTACATTAATACCATTAAATCTAGCAGTTGTGTTACAAAATGTAGAAAGATCGGTTGATTAGTTTAGGAGTAAATCATATACTTAGTAACATATACATATACTTAACTTATATATATATTTCCTCAAAACCTCTGGCCTTGATGGAACTTATAAAATTGCAAAAAAAGGTGATATATATATATTAGTGGCCTGATAAGGCCACAAGGGAGATAACCCCAGCAGCAAAACTGAAAATTTGTAGATTTTTTTGAAGATTATAATACTATTCTATGGTTAAAATTTTATAAGAATTAGTAAAAAAAGAACCTATATTTTCAAACTAATAAACTATGCCCAAATTTGCCTACATTTCTATATATAGTGTCCTAGCAGGCCAGCTTCAGTTTTGCTGCTTTGGTTGTCTCTCCTGTTGCCTTGCCAGGCCACTAATATATATATATATATATAGTTTTCCCATTTTTCAATCAAATATATAATATATATTTTGCCTATTTTTCAATCAAAACGATTAATGGCCTGCTCTAGTTGGGGACCAATCGTGATGCACCAACAGGAAGCTTCACATACCTCCCCACAGTGACAGTCCACAATGCATTGTAGTCCACATTGCACTGTAGAGAACCTACTGTTGATTTCATAAAATTATTTTCATATATAATAGCTTGAATTAATACAAAAGTCAAGTATCATGCTACAATTGTGCTCTAAACAGAAACATTCATTTTGAATGTGCACCTGTCACATCAAAGGACCTACTGTTGATTTTATTAGGGTAGCCTTACTGCTGGTACGGTGATAATGACTTGAATTTCAGTTTAAAATTCATTTCGAACACGTCATATCAAAGAACCTACTCTTGATTTTATATGTGTGGTAATAAAACTTGTATCAAATGCACTTGTGATGTTAGGCTGTGTAAGGTGTTAACTTTGGTCAAAACCGCTTGTTCATTCTTCCATTAGATTATTTTGATTATCGATAATTATTGAAGACATTCTGATAAACCTATTTAAAAACACTGCCAGGCACATACAGTACATATATATGAAACTTCATAAAAATCGGCCCAGCCGTTTTCGAGTCCATAGGAAATGAACTCACATACATACAAAGTTCCTTATATATATATATATATATATATATATATACATTTGTGCCCGATATTATTCATACCCCCCCCTTGAAAATTGAGTTTATTAGGTGTAACTTTGTAAGAATTTATTGTTTACGTCCATATTGATACATATTCTTAATAAACCTCTTCTGATCATTTTCCTCATTTTAAAATCTCGGGATACTTGTAATAAAAGAAATATGCAGCTATTTATAAAATCTGCAATGTTCAAAAATGATCATACCCCCTTATTTTTTCAGTATTAATCGAGTTTCTGTTTGTTTCCTGTTTGATTCTTATTTTGAATGCTTTTATACAATCTTTGATTAATTTCATTTTGTTTTTTGCATTTTTCAGAAATTAAAATGATATCAAGTGAAAACCAATAAAAGAATAAAAATCATTAGAATGGGGAAGAAAAAAGAGCTTAGTAATGCTCTTAGGACTAAAATTGTGAATTCACATAAGGATGGTTTAGGTTACAAGTCAATTTCCAAGAAATTTGAGGTCCCTACAGCAACAGTACAGAGCATCATCAAAAAATTCCAGAGCCACCACACAACAAACAACTTGATTGGTAGAGGAAGGAAAAGGAAACTGTCTGCTAGAGACACCAGGAATATTGTAAGAAGTGTTAATACAAATCCAACCACCACTACTAAGGACATTTTTGAAAATCTGGAGTCTTCTGGCATAAAAATATCAAGGCAAACATTGCAAAGGACTCTGCATGAAAATGGTCTGAAAGGAAGAAGACCAAGAAGGACTCCATTGCACACCGGAAAACACCTTGCAGCACGTCTAAAGTTTGCTAGGACCCATGTGAATTCTCCAGAGTCCGTTTTCTCAAGTATTTTGTGGACTGACGAGACAAAAATTGAATTATTTGGCCATATGGATGCTTCTTACGTTTGGAGGAAGAAAGGAGAAGCTTACAACCCAAAGAACACCATACCCACGGTGAAACATGGTGGTGGTAGCCTAATGTTTTGGGGCTCCTTTTCGGCTAGTGGTCCAGGTAGTTTGGTCAAGATAGATGGAACCATGAAGAAGGAGCAATATTTGGAGATACTCCAGAAAAACATTAGACACGATGCGGAGAAGCTCCATTTAGGACAAAACTGGGCCCTTCAACAGGATAATGATCCAAAACATACTGCCAAAATAGTCAAGAAATGGTTTGACGATAATCAAATTAATGTTTTGGAATGGCCTAGCCAGAGTCCCGACCTGAACCCTATTGAAAACCTCTGGCACATATTGAAAACTGAGGTTAAAAAGCGGAAACCTAGAAATTTGAGGGATTTGGAGAACTACTGCATTGAAGGATGGTCAAAAATCAGTGTTGATGGTTGTAAAACCCTTGTTGATAAATATCCAAAACGGTTACAGGCAGTTATTAAGAATAAAGGGCATGCTATTGACTATTAGTAAGAGAGGTATGAATAATTTTGAACTAGTGCCATTATTGTTTTTCTTTGTATAATGTTTCAAACTTGCATAATTTATTTACTTGTTGAGTTTAAATTAAATGCTTATGCTTGATTTATTGTTTGAAATCCCTTTAATATTGTCTACCTTCTGGTTTGAGCAATATTCTTATAGAAATCTCAAAGATCCGAGGGGTATGAATAATATCGGGCACAAGTGTATATATGAAAAGAAAAAAACGTATAGGAGTACTTACGCTTGTACTAAAGTTCTCCACTGTATATTGCAGGTTAGCTACATGCTGCATATAAAGCCGTTGGAGTAGGTTATTTTCATCCGTGACCATGGTAATGTAAAGGATTTGTCGAAGAAAACGGTTTCTGTCTGGGATTCCCCATAAATAGAGACTGACTGCATGACATAAACAGTTGCCATCAGCTGGAAGGAAAATTCACAAAAGCAAAATTATTTTTAAAAAAGCACATTTTATTCACAAATATATTTATATTTCTTTTTTCAGTTGGGATGAATGGAAGTCATTTGCTAAGTAAATTATGAGAATGAAAACGGTTAAGAGTTTTGTTTAAAAAAACATGTAATCATTTCCCATGAAATGGTTTCCAGCGTAACTCCTGTGACATCAGAGTGATCTCCCTTAGAGATTACCGGTACATATACTAAAGTCACTGTAATTATGTGGTTTTGTACTCCTGTATCCTCAAAAGATCATAAGTTGTAAAAATTATACTAATCTTATTTGAACTAGCTTGTGTCCAACATTTGGTTTTTCAACATGAATTATAACCCCAAAATAAACTTTGTTTTTAACCCTTCCAGTAATAAAACCACCACAGTTTGATATGTAGAAATTGTAACCAAAGGAAATGTGTATAGGGCAATTGTAACTAGTGACAATTTGTTGAAAATCAATTTTAAGCATAAACAACTTGCAATATACCAATTGTAATCAAAGACAAATTTTATAGGGTAATTGTAATCATAGACAATTTGAGATTACCCAATTGTAAACATAGACAATTTGTTATATGGCAATTGTAAATGGAGACAATTTGTTATAGAGCAATTGCAATCATAGACAATTTTTATAGGTAATCATACTCATAATTGGTGATAGACCAATTTTAATCATAAACAATTTGTTATACGCCAATTATAACCATACACAATTTGTTATAAACCAATTGTAATCATAGGCAATTTTTATAGGGCAATTATAACCAAAGACAATTTGCGATAAACCAATGGAAACAATTTGTTAAAGAACAATTGTAACAATAGACAATTTTAATAGGACAATTATAAACATAGACAATTCATGATAGACTAATTGTAAACATAGACAATTTGTTAGAGAGCAATTGTAATGATAGAGAATTTTTTAGGGTAATTGTAAATGTAGACAATTTGTTATAAAGTAATTTTAACCATAGGCAATTTGTTAGCAATTGTAATCATAGATAATTTTTTATAGAGCAATTGTGATCAAAGACAATTTTTATAAGACAATTGTAACGATAGACAATTTGTGATAGACCACCTGAAATCATAAACAATTTTTCATAGAGCAATTGTAATCATAGACAAGGTTTATAGGGCAATTGTAACCATACACAATTTGTGATAAACCAATTATAAACATATACAATTTATTATAGGGAAATTGTAAATGTAGACAACTTGTGGTTGACTAACTGAAATCATCAACAATTTGTTATATAGCAATTGTATTCACAGACAATTTGTTATAGACCAATTATAGTCACAGACAACTTGTTATAGACCAATTATAATCACAGACAATTTGTTATAGACCAATTATAATCACAGACAATTTGTTATAGACCAATTGCAACCATAGATTTGTTGTAGAGCAATTGTAAATGAAGATCACTTGTTATAGAGCATTGTAACCATAGATATATTTTCTACAGCAATTTTAATTATGGACAAATTGTTATAGACCAACTGTATTAAAGACAATTTGTTGTAGAGTAATTATAATCATAGACAATTTGTTATAGAGGAACTTTGTTGAAATACAAGTCAAAAGATTCTAACGTCAATGTGTATCAGTAAAACCATTAAGAAAATAACTTACTTGGTGTTTTGATTGGGTAAAATTCGGCCAACTGAGGATTGGTATTGATTACACGTTCTTCTTCTAAATTCTCCCGGACGATTTCATCCACAACTTTTGAATAGTAATATTTTTTTAAATCAGCTGAACAATTTTTAGTCGATGGGATTTCTTCTGTGAATTTGTTCCAATGTTTCATTCGGGGAAAAGCGTTAGATTTACAGAAAGTAACACTCTTAGACACACGTTCAAGGATTGAGTTCGCAACTTCATTTTGATAATAAGAAACCTGTTCATTCATCTTTAAAGTGGTTTTTGCGGGGGTTGTTTCCTGAAAGAGCATTTAAAAATAGTCAATAATCAATAATAATCCTAATAAGAACATAACAATAATGACTAATTATTTCCTTAGCCTTCGGACCAAGATCATAGTGTAGTACTATTCTGTATTCTGATACTGCACTTTGCATTTTCTGTCCTCGGTTAGTGGAGGAGAAGTCCTTCATTTTATTTTTGTTCCTTTTGGAAGCTAGATTTTCCCCACATTAAAAACCGACCTTGTGTCTAACTCTGTCTTGTGAAGAGGCAAGTAAATAGGAACAATAATCACTAAGCATTATTTCAAATTCCACGGTGTTTTCTTCATCAATCTGTATAATTTACTATTAAAAATATTTCTTTTTAAATGATAACTGTCATGATCTATATTATTAACAACTAGCAGGGTAATCTGACGTTGCCAGGTGTTGATCGAGGATCAAGGAGTATTCCACAGTTTCAATATTTTTATTTTCATTGAAATCAGTGGAATTGCTCATTTTTTCAATTCAATTGATTGCCTGCTCTAGTCAGAGATCCACCACCATGAACCAGGAAGTACGTTCATATACCTCCTCCCAGTGACTTAGTCCACAATACATTGTAGTGTACATTGCACTGTAATGAACCAAGTGTTGATTTTACAAAATTAATTTATATAATGGTTTGTTGAATTAAAATTTGACATGCAAACACCAAGTATCATGGTTCAATTGTTCTCTAAACAGAAACATTTATTTTGAACACGCCCCTGTTGATTTTATACACAAGGTCCTTCTGCTTGTGTGGTGATAAAACTTTTCAAATGTATTTGTGATGTTTTGGACAAATTTGAAATGTTTCTTCTTTAATCGGATTTGTTCAATTTTCAATATTTATCAGAGACATTCTGGTACAAAACCTATTTAAGAACACTGCCAGACACAAAGTACATTTATGAGAAATTAAAAAAAAAAATCAACTTGGAATCCATAGAAAACAAGCACGAGCACGAACACACACGAAAACACATGAACACACACAAAGTGCTTTTATGTATATCTAGAGATAAAAAATAAAGATAGATACAGAGACAGATGACTCTTTCTTCTCCAGTAAAATTGTCATTGCCAGCTATTCCCTAAATAAATAAAATGGATGTATATCTTTTCCATATTTATTTACTTAAAATTTTAGCAAGTTAATTATTTTTTAAAAATATTTGTCTTCTTAAAACGTTTTCAGCCAAATGTTCTTCAGATCAATAAAACAAACAAATACTATATTTCTGAATTTTTTAGATCACGATTGGTTATTCGTATTATTTTGATTCGTGGCAGAGTGGTTAGAATACTCGGAAAACTTCAGTTGTAAAAGTAACATTCTTCTGAAGCTTGAAGGTTCAATCCTTGGTGTGGGCGACTGAAAATAAAATTGCGAATTACTTAGGACCTTTATCCAGCGATGGTTGATAGAACAAGAGTATGAATAAAAAAAAAGGGGGGGGGGTTACGTTTGAAATTCCGTGCAGATTCCAGAGTTTGACAGAAAGATTCATAAGTTCAACAAGATACACCTGAAGAAGGTTGGAGGTGACATCGACCAAAACTTTGAGAAAATGACCCTCAAGATGAGAAGAGTAATCAAAAACATTCAAGTAATATGAAAACAAATACCACTTTTCCAAATATATTCAAGATTCTACTGCTAAGGTTTATGTGGCAACATTTTAAAATCGGTGAAGTCAGAATGTTTTACCATAGAAATATCATACAAAGAAGCATGGCAGTGATGGAAAACAGCTGAAAATTTAAAAAAAAAAAAATCTTTGACTGCAGCAACCAAAGTAAGTTGAAATAGAATAGCACTGATTAAAGATGAATGCAAATATAGAAAGAAAATTGTACAAATCAAGGATATTGAAATTACCAGTGTGGATATGTAGGATAAATCCCAAATCTTATACTGTTCCCCCTGCCCATCCCCACCTGCAAAAAACGATTAGCACCAGCATTGGTCGGTACTAAACAAAATGGTTGTGAGGGATTGAGAAGAACGGAAAAAACGAGGAGGGGAGAAAACAATCCAGACCTCCACTAGAAGTGCATAGAGTACTGGAACGTTGAGGAGGCTTATTACTGACATTTCAAATTTCGGAGAAGACCAAGAGACATTAATAAAAAAAAATTATAGTAAATAGCTGTTGTGAGAAGGAAAAGTAATTTGCAACAATTATCAAGAGAAGCGAAAACTACTGGAAATCTGTGCAAACTTTTAATTTCTTAAGTTTAAAGAATGATAATCCAGGAAACACCACTTGTACTGTTTTGGATTTTTTTTAGATGTGAATTGATAATTTGTATTATTTGAATTAGTCAGACAACTGTCCCAAGTAATTTGCAATTGTATTTTTGAGTGTCATCTACACAGAGGACCCATGGTATAGTGGTTATAGCACTTGGTAAAATTCAGTTGTAAGTCTTCTGGAGGTGCGGGCGACACTCAAAATACAATTACGAATTACTTAGGACTTCTTCCAAGTAATGGCTGATGAGACAGGAGCATGCTACCCCCATAGATTAGATAAAGGGTTCCGTTTGAAATTCTGTGCAGATTCTTGAATTTGACAGAAAGATTTCTGAGTTTAACAAGAGACACCCAAAGAAGGTTGAAGATTACATTAACCGAAACATTGTGAAAATAATACGCAAGATGAGAACATTAGCCCGATTTACCCAATTAATATGAACCACCTGTTTTTTGTTTTTTCATTGTTTTTTGGGGTTTTTTGTCAGCAAGCGATCATATGAAAGCAGGTAGGTAATTTAAACCTTACCTGGACACACTATCAAATTCACAACTAGAAAAATTTCTTAAGTTTAAAGAATAATATAATAGATTTTAAAACAAAATTGAATTCACGTCCTTTTTAATTTCTGCAAAACAGTTCACTTACAATAGCCCCGCATGCACGTTTGAACTAAAGTCAAACAGATATCTGAGGAAGAGAAATATTTCCGAAATATCATACAATACAGAACTTTCATCTTACTATACTGATGCAAGTAAGAACACAATGCAAGGCACTTGTGCACTACTAGGACAAAATCACTTTTTTGGTTTTCAGTTGAGATATGAGAGGGCAGAGCAGGGGCAGACAACAGATGCATTTTAAGAATTCCCTTAGGATTTCTCTGTAAATGGCAGTAACAACACTGAATTGAATATGCACAGCATCATACCCTTAACTGTTGACAAAAAAAAAACTATAAACTTTTTACAGTCTCAAAGACTGTTATCTTACTCTGAAACATGTGCCTGCTACAGAGAGGATATGTAAGCAATAATCAAAACGGACGATGGATTCCAATGGAGATGTTTGGGTAGAGGATGCAAGAAACATCTTAGGAAAGGGAATATTTATTTATAAAATTTTTTAAAGAAAAAATAGTTTTACTCAAAATTCACATGCATTTCAATAATGCGTAATCATGTTTTATTGAAAATTTTGTTAAAACCTCAATTTTGTTAAAAAAAAATCTTGTGTTTATTATATTTATTTTAATTTCAGAAATGTGTTACAAAAATCTTACGTTCATGTTTTATCAAAAGACTTTTTAAATATCCATTTTGCTTAAAAAAAATGTGTTATTATAAGTTTCTTATATTTATTTTAATAAATATAAGAAACTTATAATAACACAGTTTTCTTTTTAAAGCAAAACAGACATTTAAAAAATAAATAAATAAACACTTAAAAAAAAAACATTTTCGATTCGGTCCTCAAATTGCATTTGTCTGCCCTTGCTATGCATTCTCCCCATGTCCCAACTGAAAACAAAAAAATGATTTCATCCTAGTAGTGCACAAGTGCACAATGCAGGTATAAAATTAAAAACACACACACACACACACACACGTGTATATTGTATTAATAAAAGGTGAATCTACATAACTTATTCCATCATTATATGTTTTCTTTACTTCAGTTCATGTCAATCTGCATGGCATCACCTTCTATAAATTACCTTTAGAAAGGATATTTCTTTTTAAACAAATGAACATGGTTTTTTAAACAAATATGCTGCAAGATTGAATGCTTTGTTTGTAAAACTAGATTAAAAATGGAAAATTCCACGTTAGGTTAGTGTAAGCAAGATGGAATTTTCCGTTAGAAGTTAAGTTAGAGTTAGGACTACATGTAGAGGAAGTTGTGTCACAGACAGGAGAGGATTCGGTTACCTCCCTCATTAACTGATGATGCATAAAAAATTTACATTATTTATTGCATCATAAAATACCAAAAGAAAACAGTGAATACAATAGAAGTTATTCCTTAATACATGAAGTTTCGAAAATTTACATTTTCAGAGGATGTAAATAGTTCCGAGGTGTTTAAAAAAAAAAAAAAAAGAGACATTTCTGGAACGGTAAAAATTGAAACCTTAGTAATTGAAGTTATGGAAACTAGTTGCAGGAGTAGGAAAGAAAAGTTTAACCCATAACAATACGAGATTATATATATATATATATATATATATATATATATATATATATATATATATATCTCGTATTGTTATGGGTTAAACTTTTTATATATATATATATATATATATATATATATATATATATATATATATATCTCGTATTGTTATGGGTTAAACTTTTCTTTCCGACTATATATATATATATATCTCGTATTGTTATGGGTTAAACTTTTCTTTCCGACTATATATATATATATATCTCGTATTGTTATGGGTTAAACTTTTCTTTCCGACTCCTGCAACTATATATATATATATATATATATATATATATATATATAGTAAGTTATAAAATATATATGGCGTTGGATGAAACGCGGAATATTCAGTGTAGCTCAATCGCCATATATATTTTATAACTTACTAACTAGCTCTACCTACGTATTGCGCACTTTTGAAGTAAATGATTAAAGTTTACGCATAAATTTATACTTTCGTATATTAATGGTATGTGAGTAAATGAAGTAGTTATATATATATATATATATATATATATATATATATATATATATATATATATAGGAGCAAACAGTTAATAAAAGATGTTAAAAAACACTTTGAAAAAGAGTTACAAACATATTTAATCTGAAAAGGAAACACTTGATAAGTGGATAGTACTTATATATATATATATATATATATTAGTGAACATTTGATGATCGCATCAATTTCGAAAATTTTATATTTTTCATAATTTAAATACTTTCAGACACACACACACACATATATATATATATATATATATATATATATATATATATATATATATATATATATATATATATATATATGCGGCTTCACCACTAAACAAATCATCATGGATTTCCGAACAACTTACTTGTTGTGGCGGAACTCATACGTTGAAATCTACGGGGGGGGGGGACACAAAGGGATTTAAATGATTTGGGTTACAAGTTAACCGTAGTATTACGCCAAGTATTTTAAAATATTGTTTCTTGTTTAATAAGCTTTTGTCACATTCACAGTTTTAAGACATTCCATTTTTATACTTAATTTTTAATTTCACTTTAATATAATTTGCGATTGATTTCCTCTAAAGTGAAAAGCATGAAATTTCGAGATAACATGGATCAAGGAAAAAATCTTTACTGTATTTCCAGTTTTTTGAAGATTTGGTAATCCAATAAATTTTGTAAATTTTTATCTTTCATCATTTAAGTTTGGTAGGGAAATGTACACAAAGACAATTTCACTTGTATTAATATATAGATGAGCAAATTTTCATTATCGCATGGTCGGACAGATGTGCAGACTCGTGCGATACATCCTCGTCCCCGCCTTATTTTATTTAAAAAAAAAAAAAAAACAATCACCATATTTTTTATCTGATTCTCAGTTCAACAAAAATAAATCCAACTTGACTGTTTTTACAGGGCAGGTTCAGTTTATTACATAATCTCTCTTTGTAAAGTTAATTATGTTTCTCTTTCTGTTTTTCTTTTTTCTTACAAGGAAGTTATCGCTTATCAAGGCATGAAGGCCACTCGAGGATAAGGATTAATGAGTGTCAGAAAGTCGTAAATAACAGCGTAATGATAGGTAGTGGTGGAAATTTGAGGAATTTCATTATTTTAGAGGACGGCTCAATAAGGACTTGTTTAAATTGGACTTGAAAACGACCATGTTGTAGTCAACTGGAAACTACTCTGTCAATTTTCAGTCTACAGACTCGAAATTTAACATAACGGGTTTTGAGATTTGGGAAAATCTTTTTAATCGGTTTTCAGCCAGAAATTTGGCTGTCAAGGGGTCAAAGCTTAACGATTTGTCCTTTGAAAACTTTACCAAATTCATCTGCCAATTTTAGGTCTAAACACTTGAAATTTTAGATGTAGGTTACATGAACATAGATTAAACTTTTTAATTTGATTTGAGCCCAAAACAATAAGTGTTAAGGGGTTAAAATTGGGGTCAAAGTTAAAAAAATTGACCTCTGCGATCTACCAAATTACTCAGTCAATTTTTGCTCTAAACATTTGAAAATTTACATTAAGTGTATTCAGATATAAGGCAAGCTTTTTAATCGTTTTTTAGCCGAAAATTTGGTTGCCAATGGATCAAAGTTCAAAAGATTTTACCTTTGCGGTTTTTAGCAAACTATTAAGTCAATTTTGGGTCTAAACATTTGAAATTTTGCATAAAGGATATTCAGACATGCAGCAAGCTTTTAAAATCCGTTTTTGGGCGAAAATTTGGCTGCCAAGAGGTTACATTTGAAAGAGTTGACCTTTGCAGATTCTACCAAACTCCCCCGCCAATTTTGGGTCTAAACACTTGAAATTTTTAGATGTAGATTACCTGGACATGAATCAAACTTTTTAATATATATATATATATATATATATATATATATATATATATATATATATATATATATATATATATATGCATATAAAGTTATGAACAGTAGGACCCGAGCAAAGCCGGGTTGAACTGCTAGTAGTTATAAAACCGCAACGGAAAGGTGGGATGGTAAAAAAAATTGAAAAAAAAAACGTTAAATTATGACGATCTGGCCTATTCAGTTTTGAGTTTCGGGGAATTTTTTTTTTTTTTTTTTTTTTTCGCAATATAATTAGATTTCAAAAGTTATATTTAAAAATAAAATACTATTACGTACTTACGTGTCATGCTAAAATTAGCAAACATGATTGAATAGAAGATCTGCTAGAACTATTTTTTTTTTTTTAAATCATTTCATTGATTGCATATTCTCGATCGGCCATTTTCTAATTAGGATGCTTGTGCATTATAATTTGATAAAAAAAAAAACAACTGCATGGAGCAAGTCCAGGGGTTTGTATTACTGTACACATAGATTCGAAAAAGTTGTCAAAAAACAAATATATAACAAATAAATGTTATCGAAGGCAAGATAAGTTACTTTTCTACCTAACTGGATATATTTTTCGTGTTTTTATTCAATGTAACATGTTTATTCAGCTCGAAAAACATACAGTGTTTACCGATGTATTGGAAAATTCAAGATGGCGCCCCACTCCCTCTTTAACACGGTAAGTTTGGGAAAAGGTGTTATAAATAAAAAACTAGACAACATACTATTAAAAACCCGCCGAATATATGTTAACCTATGTCACGGTAAAATATATTGAGCGAGTTTTAACAATATTTTGCCTAGTTTATTAATTATTACACCTTTTTCCGAACTTACCGTGTTAAAGAGAGAGTCGGCCGCCATTTTGAATTTTCCAATACATCGGTAAACACTGTATGCTTTTCGAGCTGAATAAACATGTTACATTGAATAAAAACACGAAAATTATATCCAGTTTGGTAGACAAGTAATTTATCTTGCCTTTGATAACATTTATTACCTTTATTTGTTATATATTTGTTTTTTGGCAACTTTTTCGAATCTATGTGTACAGTAATACAAACCCCGAAAAGTGAACCCCCTTCTTAAAAGTCATTATTTTTTTTTTTTTTTAATATAATACTTAAGTCTGTGTCCGCCCAGAAGTGCACTTTGGCTTACAAAAAATATGCCTGAGCCGTCCCATCTGCATTCACCGGTAGAGTCAGGCCATTAGCAATTAACCAAACCCTTCTCAAAGGGAGATGGTTAAATATGGGAAGTTGAATAGGACTAAAGAGAATCATACCTCAACCCGACAGCAATAAAGTTATTATCGGACTGACTGATTGTTGTTGACATATCTCCGACTGGTACGAACAAACCTAGTTAGACAATTAGACATATGGTCGGTTATGCGGGAAAGAGGAATCCAGATTCCAGCTCCCCAGAAAATTTCAATTTGGTATGCACTTATTGATCCGTACTGAAATAATGACGTTATTAATTAGAAAGCCATTCTTAACACGGCGGCCGGAGGGTGTTATGTACCTATTCTGTACTTTCACCTAACAATTTAATAAAAACAGGTATTGTAAAACTTTAATTAAACTTGAAAATACTATTTAAAAGTAGCGCGGATCAATAAGTGCACTAGCCCCACAAATTTAAATAAGGTACATGTGCAGTTTACGGGCCGTGCTGAAATAATATTTAGAAAGCCATTTTCCTTACCATGGGGAGGGAGGCTTTTAACTCCCCTCTCACCTAACGATTTAATAAACAAGAGATACCGTAAAAATTGAATATAACTTTTAAAAAAAAGTCTATCTAAATATTTTTGTAATAGCACAATCAGCAAATATAATAAAATTTCCTCGGTTTAGAAGGATTTCTTCATCATTGATCGAATAGATAACAGATGAAGTGTTGCGTGCGATGCAATTCTTGGCTACTAACCAAAAAGAGGCTAGTTGCTCTGATGTTAGTGTTTGAAATAAATGACTTTTTAAATTTGTTTTACTTACTTAAATATCTTGATGTAGAATAATCCTGGCTAACTCACACCAGTAAGTTGGAGAATGCAAGAGATTCGAAATTTTGAAATAATATACACTTGTACATACTAAATATAGAAAAATGGAAAATCCAGTTGGGAATAACGCGAATTTAGTTTCACTTTTTTTCTAAGAGAAACTCGTCTTTATTCAGTTTTAGTGTTTATCTAATAAAAAAAAATTTTTTTTTTAAAAAAAAAAAAGAAAAAGGAATATATACTTTTAATGATTTTTTTTTTTTTTTTAAATATTTTCGGGTTTAATTAAACATATTTTTAAAAATCTGTTGCTTGTTTTTTAATTCTTAAAACGCCACGTTATTAAGAAAGTTATGGTAGGCGTGGCAATCGTGGCATTCTTTGTTTAGCACGACGCAGTAACAAAATAAAACTATGGAGACGCTACGGAAAGGAAGTGATAACATTAATTATTTCATGAGTTATAAAATTATATAAAAAATTTACTATTTTGTTATTATTCCTGATGATAAATGAATTAAATATATTATTATTGCACTAAAATTGGCTTCTTTGAAAGTTTTTCAGACTTAGGAAAAAAATTAAAGATATAACTAACTTAGTGATAGCAAAACAGGGGACGTAACTCCATCTTTTTCTTTTGCATTTCTACGGAGCCAGTTAGACACTCAGAGGCGCAGAGGCTGTTCTTGGCCTTCGGCCCAGGAGCTGAAAAGGAAGTTAGCAGTTCTTGTCAATGTGGGGGCAACCCTTCATATCGGACAATTGCTTTTTAAGTCACTTAGTTTGGTCAATGTGGGGGAAACCCTTCATAGACAATTGCTAATTTTGGACCCTGCCAGAGTGCCCTCTTGGGGGAGCTGGTTTTTCCTCCCCACATTAAAAAACGGTCTTGTGCCTAATTTGCTAAGTGGAGAAACAAATAAATACACACTAGGTTGGATTTTCATATGGACCACTAGGCACCTCCAAAAGTCACCACAGAATTACCCCCCCCATATGTAAAACGATGTAACTTTATTATAAATTAATATAACTTTTGTTCAATTTAAAAGAAGAGCAAAATAAACTATTAATTTTTTTTTTTTTTTCATCGTACGAAAATAATCAAATTGCGAGACGAAAATCGTGTTTTGGCGCTTTAAAATAACGTTCCCATGTAGTAAACATGAAAACATACACGTATTTAATAAATCTAGCAAAAATTAACTAATGGTCAGATTTTCGTGAAATTTTCGATACTTATCCATTTTAGAATGAAATTACATATAAAATGCAGTTTCCTAAAATATACGAGGGGAAATATGTTTTTAGTGCGTGCCCCACCTATTTATTTTTTCGAAATTTGAACAAAATATATTTAAATCTATTGAAATTTCTATTTATTATGAAACATAAGAGTTCAACTAAGTAAAAAATATTTATTTTTTAAAAATTGAAATACACATATTGAACAAAAATTTACCTTGAAGTTGCAATTAAAAAAATGATATAAATATAATATCATTGTTTTTGTTTTTTTTATATATCGTTTTTTCTAATTAATATATACTATAATCAGTTGAACTGCTAAGAAAGAGAAACTTCCTAAAACTTCATTAATTTTTAAAAGATTAAAACGATTAAAATTCCATTATTTCAAAATGTTGTTACAACATAGATTTTTAATTGTGTTTAATTTTTTTTTTAATATTAAGTTTTCATATAAACATCGCTTTTGTCAGTTATTTTATCGCCAGATTAAAACCGATTTGAAAATATTATTGCACAAATATTAAGTATTTTGTAGCCCCCGCCCCTCATATTTTGTTTGTCTTTTTTTACCGAACAAAAGTATGGAAGCCGAACATGAACATTCAGTAAAACCGTGTTTCATATTTAATATACAAATGTTTATAATATTATGAATCATTAAACTGTAAATCTTAAAACCTAACAAAATTATAACAAAGATTAATCATTAATTGCAGTTTGAAAAAGATAAACAAAGGTTTTAAAAAATCATTAAGTCGCTTCTGCTTTTCCATAGTTCGTATAGTTAACAGAAGTCTGGCGTCACGGAATCATGCGCTCCTTTTTTCACAATTCTTCACATTCGGTTGGCAGCGTCTATGGACCCCCGACCGCACCCCAAAATAAATAAATAAATAAATAAAAATGACACTTTGGATTTGAACAAAACTTTAAATTGTTTCGGTCTAGAAGGATCCCCCATCACTGATGAAGGACAGAAAATATGAAATATAGTATCAGGGAACAGGTACTACACTTTGCTGCTAGTCAAAAAGCAAGGAACACTAAATAGAAATCCTTGCCAGCTAAAATGTCGGGTGCTTGTGTAGATTAGTAATATTTTAAACCAACGCATTTCATGTGAAAACATTGTTATGTACTTCCGTTTATGTCGAAATTAGTATAAATTCCAAGAAATTTGACAATGGATCCAATAGAAAAATAATTACAAGTATAAAGGTAATTTATCGGATTATTAAGTTTTAGCGTATGTTTTAATGAAGAGTTGTGCGACCAATTCAGTATGACGAACTGACTTATCTCCTTTTACTTAACTTGATTTAAATTAGGGATCTACCATTTTAAACACAATGTCGGAACGTCATCGTGGAGGGTTTTTGTTTAAAAAAAACAACATCTACTGAATCATTTTTGCGTAATGTTTTAAAATCTATACTAATTTCGGTACTTGTACAGTTTAATCAAGACATTAAAAGATGAAAATATCGAAAAAAGTCTAAATTGTATGTATCTGTTATAGAATGAAGTTCTCCGGAAAAAAAAAAATTTCACTTAATTTCATCAAGTAGTTTTTGTTTTACAGCAAAAAAACAATTTGTTATGATACCAAGCAAAAGGTTCGATTTTTAGGAAGAAAAGCTAGAATTAAAGATGGGGAGAGAGTGACGGCGCTTTACATGGAGTTATCTATAAACTCCAAACAAAAATGAAAAAAACCCCAACAAGATGTCTGCCTTCAACGCGCTCTCATAAAAACGTGTTTTTCCGCTGTAAAAAAAAACAAAAAAACTACTTGATCAAATTAAGTGAAATTTTTTTTCGGAGATCTTCAGTTCAAAATGGATACGTACAATATAACCTTTTTTGATATCTTCATTTTTTAATGTCTTGATTAAACTCAAGTACCCTAATTTCAACATGACATGTAACTATGTAATAATGTTTTCATCTGAAATGCATTGATTTAAAACATGCCTAATGCTACACAAGCATCCAATGTTTTAAAATAAATTATACTTTAACCTTGTAATTTATTTATTGCAACAATTTAAATCTTTCTTTTCTTTTTTTTCTTGTTTTTTCTTAGCATAAAAAATATTTTTCAGCTTCATATATGTTAAATCATTTGGCACTTGTGCACTTGTACGAAAGTACGACTTTTTTGGTTTCCAGGTGGGACATTTGGAGAGTGAATAGTAAGGGTAGACAAATGCAATTTCAAGACCGAATCGACAATCTCACAACAATAAATGCATGTTTTTTTTGTTTGTTTGTTTGTTTTTTGGAAATAGATAAATTAATATTTTGGAAATAGAAAATTATGACACAAAATACATTTTTTTTTTGTTTTTTTTTTAACATAAGTTAGAGATTTTTTAAATTTTTTGTAACAGGCCAAAATTCTGAAATAATTTAATGAAAATGAATATATAAGAAGCTTATATAGTTTCTGCCCCTGGTGTACAGTTGTCTGCGCCTGCTATGCACTCTCCAAATATACCAACTATAAAACCAAGAAGTTGTACCTTCGCAATAGTGCACACCCATCTAAGTACTGATCAGCCTCTATGTTGCTGTGTTACATATATGTCTGTTTGGTGATCGTCTAGCGATTAAAATGGACAGTTAATTCATTTATCAATGAATACGAAACACTTTGTTTTTATAAAAACAACTTAGTTTATTTTACTATACATGCTTCAACACAATGACGGCGGTAAGGGGGGGGTTAGTGGTAGATGGGTCGCAAACTGTGACAAACTGTCCCTCAGCTGGCCGTCTCTCTGACTGTCGTGCTTTGTTTATCTTTTCTCTTTTATTGAAGTATCTTCGATCTCCTCTGTTTGACCCATAACCGATTTGAAGTCATGGATCCAGGTCGTCGCCAGCCCGAGGATTTCAGCCCGGGGATTTCATTGTTTATTTTTGTTTGCCTGGTCTGACCCATTAACGATTTCACGTCAAGGATCCAGGTCGTCACTTTTATTCGGGCTTTAAATTCATCTTTTTGCCGATATGATGCTCTTATATACACGCATATTCTTTTTTTATAAACACCAAAAAAAAAGAAAAATACGCTCACACTCTAAGAGCAAGCGGGGGTGTTGAAAGTCTGATAACTCTTGTATCCCTATTACCTCCCTTTTCCCTGTACATATCCCATAACCCTTTTTTGTTCTTCCCCTTTTTACAATAAAGAGTTCTCCTCATCAGTCAACACGTGTATCTATTTTCCTCCTTTGAATTCCTGTTCATTTTTGTCTCCATTCCACTAAAATGCACCACTCAACACATTTCGCCTGAGTGCTATCTACAAAGACAAGAGATTTGAGACTTTAAAAATGTGCTAAGAACTGAATGTGTAAAAAGATTGTAATTTTTGTGAAATTAATTTTTGGTAGATAGAACCAAATTGTTTGTCTTTTCTTTCTGGTGTATGCAAGCTTCAATTTTCGCTTCCAGCATTCTATACAGAGGCATTTAGAATTCATGTGGAGACTCCCAAAGACTAGAAATCACGAGCCACAGTTTCCGAAGAAGAAGATCAGGGGTCAGTTGCTTGACCTCGGTACGGGAGTCGGCTACACACACACACATTTTCGCTTTTATATATGTAGAATATAGAAGACGGTGCATCTTCTCCAAGTGAGGTTACTTTAAGTAACAGCATGAAGCTGGATACTCTACTAAACAGATGAATTCATGCCCTAGAATCCAGTAAGACCAAGAAAGATATACTGCAACATATTAAAAGATATACTGCAACATATTAAAATTGTCAATTGAGAAGGAAAAATATGGTCTCAACTTCTTTACTAATTCAGTGTTTGAGAGATAAAGAACTTTAATGGAAGATTTGAATATTTTTTTTTTATTATTCAATTTTCACCCCAAACAAGGCACAGTTCCACTTTGAAGTAGAGGGCTACTATTGGGGACATAATTTGCAGGGGCACTATTAAGGAAGATAAGTAGAAAGATGTTAGTTCACATTACACTTGAACTTCTGCATATCAGTACAGTTGGGAAAGCAGAATCCCGGAAGAGAGTTCCAAAGACTTGCAGTTCTGAGGAAGAAACTATTGGAGTAAAAGGCTTTCTTGTACCTAGGGAGCTCTACTGTAAAGAGGTGGGACTTAATTGCTTGTTGGGTTTGTCGGGGGTAGTCATGTCGAGGAGGTACAAGTGGCTGCAGTTCGTCAGAGCATTCACGATTAAAGTATTTGTAGAACAGGCAGAGGGATGCAATATTTCATCGATGGGACAGAGGCTGAAGCCTAGATGACAGTTCAGGACCTATCCGGTTGGCGACTCTCTTTTGAACCCTGTCCAGGAGTGAGAAACAAGCAGCAGATGCACCAGCCCAAATGTGACAACAGTACTCCATGCATGAACATGGTCTTATAGGGGTACAGGATACTTTCAGACGTAAGTAATTTTCTAACACGGTAGAGAGAACCCACCTTCTTTGCAGCAGTCTTGGCAATGCTCTCAATGTATATATTCTAGTGCATGTTCGCTGCAAACGTTAGGCCGAGGAGCTTAAAAGAAGTACTTTCATGCAATGTGTTCTTGGCCATTACTATTGATGGTAGAGGTTTTTTGTAGTTATTGAAGGAAACAAGCTTAGTCTTGATTTATGTATCACTCAAAAGATGACTGTCTCATATTCGCCAATTTGTTCTTGTTCTAATGTAACACTCAACACTAGTTCTGTTTCAAAGTAAATAAACGCTTTAAAATAAGTTAAAGCACCAAAAACTTGCCCAGGTAGGTAAAAGGATAACTTATCTTGCCTTTGGTAACATTTATTTGTTATATATTTGTTTTTGTGCTTGTTTGTTTTTTGCCACCACTTTTCCGGGTTTTTTTTGGGGTTTTTTTTGTGCCTATATTGTAAAATGCCCTCATTTATTTTTCAATGTTTAATGGCACAGGCGTATTATCTAAAAAATAATTTCATGTTAACATAAGTATTTCTTTAATCATAAATATATTTTTTGGTTTCTGCACAACGGTATATTTCATTTTGAAAGAGACAGTACATATAAAGATATTGGCTCAATTCTAGTATGGTGAGGGTGAGCGTTTGAATATCTCACCTATTCAACTTGTTTTTGTCCAACTTTTAGATAAAACTAATATTAAATGATTTTTTTTTTAATCTGACACTTTTTGCAGTGGACTTCGAGTCGCCTGTTTTTCTGAGTCATCAAAAATGGGGTGGCCATATGAGAAAAAAAATCTAAAATGTTCTAATAGTTTTGAATTTACTTTAAATAGGGGCGATTTTGGAAATACAAAAAAAAAAATGGTTACTCGTTCTGACCCCCCACTAGTTTATCAAAAACTGGGAGATCATATCAGGTTAAATTTATACATTAATAGTACTAGTGGGGAGGGGCGTTGCCCGGTCGTAAAAAAAAAATTGTGACAGCTGGTAGAGGGTGGGGTTTTACCTGGTAGTAAAATCCACTTAAATATGATAAATTGTGACAGCAGAGGGGTGGGGGAGCGGGATTGCCCGGTCGTAAAAAAACAAACACCCTAGAGTTCAAAATATTTTTATTATTTTTTCTCAACTAGGCACAGAGCTCATTGTTATTTTTCCCTTGAAATTGAAGAAGAGGAGGTGAAATTTTACATAGGTAACAAAATATACAACAAATAAATGTTATTGTAAACAAGAGAAGTTACTCCTCCGGATGATTTTTTTTTTTTGTGTGTGTGTGTGTGTGTGTGTGTGTGTGTGTGTGTGTGTGTGTGTGTGTGTGTGTGTGTGTTTTTAAACTTATTTTAAAGCGTTTATTTACTTCCCAATAAAAGTAATGTGAGGTTTGCTGAGTTAGAATGAAAAAAAAAACAAAAACTGACGCTTTCCTTACCACCATTTGCACCCTCGATAATCGCTCGAAAATCAAACAAAATACTGGTAAAACATTACATCTTCACACGATTGGTGACATTTATTGAATGGGTTTTTACCAGTTATTTTATTTAATTTTCGATTTAATAGCGATTATCGAGGGTCCAAATGGCTTTAAAGGAAACTTTATTTTGTTTTCGTTCTAAACTCAATAGACCTTACATTAATTTTGTTTCAAAGTAAAATTTAAAATAAGACACAAAAAGCTTATCCAGGCAGACAGAAAAGTAACGAGTAACCTACCTTGTTTTGGTGGCATTTATTTGTTTGTTTTTTATTTTTTTGTTTGTTTGTTTGTTTTTCAACACATTTTTTTATTAATTAATTTTATTAATTTTTTTATTAATTAATTAAAAAAAAAAAAAACAGAAATGCGCCAATATTCTTACAATGGCCGTTCTGTTCGCCATGTTTGTACATTGTGCTTGACTATTGGTACAAAATTACCTAACACGTTATCCTTGCAGACAATTCTAGTATGAATTTTGGGAGCGTTAACTCTGTTCTTGTACGAGTCAAGCCCCAAGGACAAAAGAATTAGGATTAGTCACTGTGCGTACATGCTTCATGAACGCGTGGAAAAATATACGAAGGCGAGGTAAAGGCGTGTCGCCCACTAATAGAAAGGTTAGCAGAACACCGGAAAGTCGTGATACGCTGAGAGATTAAAAAGTCGAGGCTGCCCATATATGAAAGGAAAAAGAGAAACCTTATGGGATGGGATGGGACAGAGTAAAAATTATGCACAGCGAAGAATGGTAAGGCGTAAGACGACTCCAAGAGGCTGGGGATGATGATCTACATAGCAGACCTAGTATAGAATACAATATGGAAACATTACATAGTCGCTGAGCACTCTTAATAAATTCGTTTTAATTCACGAGTTTTCCCTCTTGAATACCTTTAATTTATATATATATATATATATATATATATATATATATATATATATATATATATATATATATATATATATATATATATATAAGCGAGATAAGACACTGATAGAAATTCAGATGAAAAATCCTGATATATATTACTTGAAGTAATACTTTCAAGATGATCCTAGCCAAAAAGGAAAAGCTCAATATTTAAGAATAGAGCAATATATAAGTTTTGTGGTTCAACTTTAAATTCTGAAATTTATATAAATAGTTAATAAAACATGTTAAAAAACACTTTGAAAAAGAGTTAAAAACATATTTAATTTGAAAAGGAAACACTAGATAAGTTGATAGTCCTTAATCTGCGAAATACTTTCCTTCTCATCAGTGGGTAGGAATTAGCAAAATGCGGGATTGGATTTTGCTTGCAAAAGTATTTGATGAAACTGCAAGTAAGTCAAAGGTCTTACTTGATAACAAAAAGTGAAGCAGAGGGAATAGGGTGAAGAAAAAGGTGATTTCACGTTAATGGATAGTCTGCTGAAAGGTAAAGTATCCAATGAAGGTAAAATCCAAAAATGTAAATCCAAGAAAATTAGTTAAATTTCCATTCACACAAGTAAAATCCAAGGAAATCGCGTAATTGGAAGATGGTCCAAAATAATCCAAAAGGCCGAAATCCATGGAATTCACAAATAGGTACAAGGAAAAGAGGAAATATATATATATATATGTGTGTGTGTGTGTGTGTGTGTGTGTGTGTGTGTGTGTATTTATTTGCTTCCCAGCGAAAGCAAATTAGACACAAGGTCGTTTTTAATGTGGGGTTAAACCAGCTCCCCTAAAACAAGGCTAAAAAGGGGGAACTCTGGCAGTATCCAAAAAAATAGTAATATATATATATATATATATATATATATATATATATATATATATATATATAAAGCTGAACGTCTGTGTGTGTGTCTGGTCACAAATAGGCTCCTATATGGTTGACTATTATAGAAAACTGATTACATATAATAATAGAAGATGTATCGAGACACAGGAATGGGTATGTTTGATCTGGCATAATGATGATTCATTAAAATTGTGGGGTCTGCGTACGCGCCTGGTCCACAAAGCATAAAAATAAAAAATTTAAAAATTAAGAAAAAAAAACGTTTACAAGTGTTTTTGATATAGATGTAAATAATAATACTTTGATAAGTATGTTTTAACTTAAGTAGGGATGGTATAATAAAATTGTGGGGTCTGCGTTCGCACCTGGCCTCCATAGAATGGAAATAGGCTCAAACTTTAATAAAGACTTTTCATATCTATCTGTGTAAGTATACTTTGATAATTATGTTTCAGTTTGAAGAAATATGGTATAATAAAATTATGGGGTGTTCATTCGCACCTGACCTCCATAGAATGGAAATATGTCACAAAGTTTAACAAGGTTTTTTAATATAGATCACAGAATATTGTTATAAGTGTTTCAGTATGAACAGGTATGGTATAATAAATTATAGGGTTTATCTATTTTATTTTTACTTACATCATATTTTGCTTTGGTTTTGATACCCCCAAATTCAAAGCTATCTCTTTACAACTCTTCCTTTTCATAACCTATCATACTTTCATAAATCAGAGTCCATTTTCTGTAGGCTGTTTTTGAACTCGGTCAACGACGGGTACTTTTGCTAGTATATATATATATCCTAGCAGTTCAGCCCGGCTTTGCTCGGGCACTATGTACTGTTTATAACTTTATCTGCATATGTATATATATACTAAAATGTTTGACTCATATCCAGGTAACCTACATCTAAAATTTCAAGTGTTCAGACCCAAAATTGGGGAAGGAGTTTGGTAGAGTCTGCAAAGGTCAACTCTTTCAACTTTCACCTCTTGGCAGCCAAATTTTCGCCCAAAAGCTGATTAAAAAGCTTGCTATATGTCTGAATACCCATTATATAAAATTTCAAATGTTTACACCCAAAATTGACTGGATAGTTTGCTAGAAACTGCAAAGGTCAAATCTTGTCAACTTTGACCCGTTGGCAGACAAATTTTCGGCCAAAAACCAATTAAAAAGCTTGCCCTATATCGGAAAACACTTTATGTAAAATTTCAAATGTTTAGACCAAAAATTGGCTGAGTAATTTTGTAGAGATCGCAGAGGTCAAATTTTTTTAACTTGACCCTATTGTTGACCCCCTTAACACTTATTGTTTTGGGCTCAAATAAAATTAAAAAGTAAGCTACATCTAAAATTTCAAGTGTTTAGACCCAAAATTGGCAGAGGAGTTTAGTAGAGTTTTCAAAGATCAAATCATTGAACTTTGACCCCTTGACAGTCAAATTTCTGGCCAAAAACTAATGAAAAAGATTTTCCCAAACTCAATACCCGTTATGTCAAATCTCGAGTCTGTAGACTGAAAATTGACATAGTAGTTTGGTAGGGAAATGTACACACACACACACACACACACACACACACACACACACACACAGAAAATTTCGCTTTTATAGATATATAGATATATGCATATAGACCAGGATCTCAAAAGGTATTCAAAAGGGAAAACTTGTGAATTAAAACAAAGTTAATAAGAGTGCTTAGCGACTATGTAATGTTCCCATATTGTAGTCTATACTAGGTCTGCCATGTAGCTCATATATATATATATATATATATATATATATATATATATATATATATATATATATATATGTTTTTGGTCCCCCAGTTTATTGGAGAGGCACTTATGTTTTCAGTGGTGTCTGTGTGTCTGTGCACCTGTATGTCCGTGCGTCTATGTGCCTGTTATTCCGGACGATTGCCAGATAACCATCTATTAGTTTTTCCTGAAGTTTTGCCACACATTGTATTTCATTAAATAGATGTACACAGTAAAAACAATTTTTTTGCAAAAATTCCCGTTGTGTCCTCAGGGCTCAAAGGTGTCAAGAATGCCCCCAAATTGCCAAAAATTACACATTTTGCCCCATTACTTTTGATTCATCCATTAGATTTTTCTGAAACTTGGCCAAAATGTGGAGCCCATTGTTCTTTATATAAATCCAGTATGGGTGAACCTGGCAAAATTCTGGTTCGCATCCCCGAGACTTTTAGTGTTAAAAACGCCCTGTTTTGTATCTCTTTTTTCATATTTCTCAACAAAAACTTGATATATCTGACTATATAGTGGTTTTCATGGTGGTCAACTCAAATATACAAGTGTTAAGGCCTGGGATATGACGTCCACGGGGGCTCAAAAGAGGTAAAAAATGACCCAAAATGGCCAAAATCCATCCATTAGATTTTCCTGAAAAATGTGGAGGCCATTGTTCTTAATTTAAATTCAGTATGGGTGATCCTGGCAAAATTCTGGTTCACATCCCGCTGGGACTGTTAGAGGTAAAAAAACATGCCTTTTTGTACCTCTTTTTTCATATTACTCAAAAACTTTATATGTATGTCTGTATAGTGGTTTTCCATTATGCTGAATTCAAATATACATGTCTTAAGGCGTGAAACTGCACCGTTTGTCAATTTTCATTGGAATTCAGCATTCTCAGGATCTCAAAAGGTGTCACAAATGCCCCAAAATTACAAAAACTGACACTTTTTTATTTTTTAATTTATTTATTAATTAATTAATTTATTTATTTATTTTTTCCATTTAGTGTCTTTTAATAACTCTTGCTGACATTTTCTTAAGTAATAACCTGTACATTTCAGTTGACCTCTTTTTTACCCGATATTTTTTGCGCCTTTTGACGTCATCTTGTCTGGGTCATTTTGACATTTGCTTTTCTATTTTATATTTAATTCTATCACCATTTAATCTTTTTTTCCTCTCCTTCTTCACTCTTTATTTTCTCTCCTTTTTTTTCTTTCTCTACTTCTTCACTGATTTTTCTTATTTACACTTTGTCTCGGCAGCCGTGTTAAACGCATATCTTATTTTTCTTTTATTAATATTATTGGAATTTTTCCCCTTTTCCTTGTACATATTTGTGATATATTCCACAGATTTCGTTCTTTTGGATTATTTTGGACCATCTTCCAATTACGCGATTCCCTTGGATTTTACCCATGTCCAAGTGACCTACATCTAAAATTTCAAGTGTTTAGATGCAAAATTGATGGAGAAAGTTGATAGAATCTGCGAAGGTCAACTCTTTCAACTTTGATCGTTTGGCAGCCAAATTTTCACATCAAAACTGATTAAAATGCTTGCCATATGTCTGAATAACCGTTATGTATAAATTTCAAATTTTTAGACCCAAAATTGGCTGAGTAGTTTCCTAAACACCGCAAAAGTCAAATCTTTTGAACATTGACCCATTGGAATATCAAATTTTCAACCCAAACCGATTAAAAAGCTTGCCCTTTCTCTGAATACACTTTATGTAAAATTTCAAATGTTTAAACCAAAAATTAGCTGAGTAATTTGGTAGAGATTGGAGAGGTCAAATTTTTTTTTAAATTTGACCCCAATTTTGACCCCTTAACACTTATTGTTTTGAGCTCAAATCAAATTATAAATTTTGATCCATGTCCAAGTAACCTGCATTTAAAATTTCAAGTGTTTCGATCCAAAATTGGCAGAGGAGTTTGGTAGAGTTTTCAAAAGTCAAATCGTTGAGCTTTGACAGCCAAACTTCTGGCCGAAAACCTATTAAAAAGATTTTCCCAAATCTCAATACCCCTTGGGTCAAATCTCGAGTCTCTAGACCGAAAATTGACAAAGTTATTTGTTAGGGAATGTAGACACACACACACACACACACACACACACACACACACACACACACACACACGTTTTCACTTTTATAGATATATAGTTAGATATATATGTGTATGTGTGCATGTGTGTGTGTGTGTGTGTGTGTGTGTATACGTACACATACGCAAGAGGAAAAGATTGATAATAAAAAATATATACTGAGGCATATAGATTTATTGATCAATTTGAAGCAAAGAAATACAATTTCCCTACACATATTATTCCATTGTTTCAAATTGATCAATAAATCTATATGCATCATTATATATTTTTCTATTATTAATATCTTTTCATCTTGTATCTAAGCTCTACCTGTAAGTCAAGCTTTTTGCTATATCGAAAAGTCTATATTTAAAGAATCCTTATATACTTCTTTGATCCTTTAATTTGAACCAAATGAGTAATAGATCGTTTTGAGTGAAGCTCGTAATAATGTATGCATATGGATATTTTTGGGTGTGTGCATGTATGGATATATGATCTTTATATACCCGGGTAGGAAAAATAATTTATTAATATAAAAAAAAAAATTAAAAAAAAAAAAAAAAAAAATGAAGAAATAAATAGATGAAAGAAAGTAAGGAATGAAGGGTGAATGGAAGAAAAGGGAATAAGGGTATTAGAGTGAATAAACAAAGATGAAGGTAAGTACTACAATATATAAGCTTATATACTCGGTTTGTATAACCTAAATATTCTGATTTCTGTCATATGTTATTATATATTATTATTATTGTATCGTGATACATCTTATGTATATCTGCCTTACCATCGAAAGAATGTTTGTTAAATATGATGATAACCCTATGAAATTCATGCTGAATTCAATATAAATTTTTGCGTAGTGTCAATTTTTACGGTAAAAACCTACAACTTAGGAAAGTGTAACAAGCGGATGGGGCCATGAAACATAACTAGACGTGTGGAATTTGATAGAAAAAGTGAATTTATATAGTAAATGTATTCATGTCTGTTTCTACTTTAGATGTATCATTTGGTGGCACGGTACATGTATGCATGTATATATGTATATGTCTATATTTGTGTGAGTTTGTATGTATAAGTGTATTTTATGTATGCATGTATGTTTGTATGTTTATATATATATCTCTGTATCTATATATCTGTGTGCATGTTTGTATGTGGATGTATCTCTGTGTCTATTGTATGTAGATGTATGTATATACATGTATATGTCTGAACTATTAGAATAGGCTGCCTCGTATAGAATTGTTGTAACAATATAGATTACAAAAATGTATGGATGTCCGAATGTTGTTTATATATATGTTATATATATATGTATGTGTGGGTATGTATATATATGTATGTATGTGTATGTGTATATATATATATATGTGTGTATGTATGTATATACATATGTGTGTGTATGTATGTATATGTATATATATATATATATATATATATATACACCCGTCTGTAGTCGGGTAGCATAATATTGCATATACGAAGAGGTTACCACGCTACATAAGTAAAGAAAAACACTATTATTTGTCTCTGTATGTCTGTAATGTGTGTGTGTATATATGCACGGGTGTAGATAAATGTAGACATTTATAAGTGTATTGATACACGCATATAGGTACATGTGGGGTTTAGATAACTTTCGGGTTTTATATTTATTCATATTTTGTTGGTTTATTTGTTTTAATTAAATTTATGTTTATTCATATTTATTTATTTTTTATTTTGTTTTTGTTTTGTTTTATTTACCTTAATGTAATTTTTACTTTATTTCTACGTAGTTTCAGAATTATTGTCTAGTTTCAGTAAATAAAACAAAGAGCGTTCAGCATGGATTCGCTTTTGAATATCTGTATTAATGTGTGTATCTGTGTGTTGGCGGTGTCTGTGTATGTGTGTGTTATATGTGTGTTGCATGTATGTGTGGGTGGAGGTAGATTAAAAGGCACCGGTCAGTACTTGGTTGACCATAGCTAAGGTTATCAACTTACAGACTCTAAGACAAGAAAACTAAACTCTCAAGTACCCTATGCCATAAAAAGCCAAAAGTTAGGTTGGATGGGGGAAGGGGAAAAGAAAAAAGATGTTTATTATCTTCAAAGACCTCACTCATCCTTTTACCGTTTTTTGTTTTTTGACTCCCACCCAGGTTGTATTTTAACTTGATAAACGAAATAGAAAAATGTATTTGGTGGAAATGTCACTTTTGAAGGTAATTCTTGGCCTGAAGACGTAATCCCTCAACGTGGGTGATTACAGAAACATGTATGCACATATGTAGCCATTAATGTTTGTATGAATAAAATTAATATATATATATATATATATATATATATATATATATATATATATATATATATATATATATGCTAGCTGTACCCTGCCACGCATTGCTGTGGCTCAAATTGACGCAATGGAAAAAGTTCCAAAATAAGAAAATGCATGTTTCTTATAGATCTAATTTCCCATTTCGTATGGGTACATAGTTTTTGTTGTTCCATTTTCTTAGCTGATATAGAGATTTTCTGGTTTGGTGACTCTTGAACATGTAACATAAATTGTCCATGTGAAAAAACAGTCAGAGTGTAACTGTAAGCCACACAATTATAAAGATTGTTCCCTGAGCTTTGTTGATGGTTATTGCAAATGACAATAAAATTGGAAAGTGCAATTTCCTAAAGTGTAATGATGTATCCGGTGGAATCATAGGAATGCATGGAATGAAGGTATATTCACCTGTTAAGATTGTTGTTTCTATGATATTGTTTGTTAATTTTTTTACTGCAAGCCATATGCCATTGCAAAGCTTGGATTGGTTTATATTTCACAACATGATAATTAGTATGCCAAATTTCAGTTGTAACACATGCAGTGGCATCCCTGGCAAATATAGCTGTTGGATAATTAACCACTTTATCTGCCTTCACAACAGTGTCGATGGATTTGTATTTGACTACCTCACTTGGAATTTTACATTGAATAATAGCGTTAAGTTCATGGGCGTCTTTGTATTGACCTGCAAGAATAGCTCATTCACTCAGTCAAGTGGAATTCTTATAATTTGAATATCTGCAAAAACCTTTTAAACCAATTCTTCTTTTGATGTAATAAAATTACAGAAGTTAAGAATCAAAGAATTTCGCCCATAACTCGGATCAATTTCCGTACCCAATTTCCCACAAGAGATGCAAAAATTTCTGTGTGGATCGAACAGTCTGCAACTGGACACACATATTTTGAGTTAAGTTTAATGTCTTCACATGGCACCAAAAATGTAGAGTATTTGAGGCAAGCATTTATTTCATCTGCTGGTGTTGATTGAGGAATTACAAGTAACATTTTTCTGAAATCTCCTGCAAGCAATATTACTGCATTCCTAAATGGTTTGACATTGCCACGCAAATCTTGCAAGTATCAACCAAGAGTCTCAAGTGATTTTTTGTGTACCATTGTGCATTCATCCTAAACAATAAGTTAGCATTTCTGCAATATTTTCCCCCATACTGGATGTTTTAGAGATGTCGAACATGAGATTTTTGAAACATTGAATGTTGCAAAGTAGAATAAGTAGTTTTTCTACTTGGTAGCAAGATCGCAAGTATTCCGCATGCAGCAAGGGCTAAGGCTATGTCATTTTGTCACTGAATGGCTGCCAAAATCAATTTAATTAGAAAGGTTTTACCAGTAACTCCTAGTGTTGTTCAAGGTAGCAGTAATTTTCAAATAACTTCTATTCTCATAATAAGTAAATTAGGTGACTAAAATAGGATTTGTCCATGTTTTGACAATGCTTTATTCACTGTAATTAATTTAGGAGACTAAAATAGGATGAGGGATTAGAGATAGACAGATAGAGAGGGAGATATATAGATAGAAAAGAGAAAGTGAGAGGGAAATATAGAAAGAGAAGGAGATTGAAAATGATAGACATAGAGAGGGGGAGTTAGAAACAGAGAGGGAGCGAGACAGAGGAAAGGAGAGAAGGGGAGAGAGAGAAAGAAAGGGGCTCAATGAGAGATGGAGAGGGTGATATAGAGAGAAAGATAGATTGAGAGAAAGAGAGAGAGAGACAGAGAGAGAGGGGAAGATGGATG
Organism: Euprymna scolopes; assembly: GCF_053919585.1. NCBI lineage: Eukaryota > Metazoa > Mollusca > Cephalopoda > Sepiida > Sepiolidae > Euprymna > Euprymna scolopes. Next base: position 105,872,395 of record NC_136491.1, read on the forward strand.
GAGAGAGATATTAAGAGAGGAAGAGAAACAGAGGGTGAACTACACTTCACTGTTTTTTTCCTCGATCAGTCGAGAAGAAATCCTTCAAGACTGAGACAATTTTTATTTTTGTTACTATCCAGAGTACCCTTTTTTTCGGGAGGTAGATTTTCCACACATTAGAAACTTTACTTTCACCTAACAATTTAATAAACACAAAGATATTGTAAAACTTGAATTTAGCGTGAAAATACTATATTTTCTATATATATTTAAAAACAATAGCCTGGTAACATAAGTGCATAAGCGCCACTTTATTTTAAATATTTATTTTCCAAAGGACTGTTTGAATAAATCCACAATGAATTAAATTTTAAGTGTTGTGTAATTATTTTCTCAGCGTTCGGCTCAGCCTTCATCGGCGCATGACGTTAACAGCTGGATAAAGCCGAGCATTGCCGATGAAATAATAACAACGCTAGCAAAAATAAAATAAAATTTTACATGTAGAAACATCAACAGAAAAAAAAAACAGAAAAAACAAAAAAACCTACCATTCATTTGTATTTCTTATTAAATGTTTGTAGAAAATGTCAATATTTTTTTTTGTCAAATAAATAAATTTTAAGCAATTTTTATAATAAATAATAGCTACTTTGTTAATTTTTATGACCTACCCTAGCGTATTATAAACACCCCAACCTCCCCATGTTAAAAAAGACTTTCGGAATATCCCCCAACTTCTCCGTGTTAAGAACGGTTTTCGAGGTTTGGGGGAGGGGGTGTTTAATCCGAAAGCCGTTTTTAATATGGGAAAGTTAGGGCGTTTATAATACGCTGGGGCAAGTCATAAAAATTAAACAGCAACTTTCTTGTTAAAGTATTTTTTTATAGTTTAGAAAAGGTAAAACAAACTTTTTTGTGTATTTTTTTGCAAGTATTTATAGAAACAGCAAACAAAACTGGTGGGTATATATATATATTGCTGAATCCTGAAGAGTAGTTTTTTTCATTATTATTATTTTGTTATGCCAGGGAGGAACACGCGTCAAGTTGAAACTCAGCGTGCAGCATTGTGATTTCCTGGTTACCGTGTTACATCAGGTAGCAGCTAAACCCGAGCTGTAGATGTCATGTTCCGAAGAAATCCGTGTCAAACTCTGAGTTATGCCTGGTTCATTAAATGCATAAGTACACCTTATTTTATTTTTAGTTGTGCTTTATTTCTTGAATTTAACAATTTCTGTTTTACTCTTTGACGATTGTTAAACAAAGTTTGTTTTATACGCACGTGTAGTAAGAATCATAATTTTTCATCATTTCAAAATAGTCGACCGAAAAGGAACGATGTTAAATAAAAAAAATTTTTATTATGGTAATATTTTTTACTTTTTAATATTTAAAAACATAGTTAGATTAGATACAATCACTGTTGCAAAATATGACGGAAAGCGGACCTGTAGTTTTCTAGTTTATTCATGCCGAACAAACGAGACGTTCCATATATATATATATATATATATATATATATATATATATATATATATATATATATATATATATATGTTGTTTATTTGTTTTTGTTAGCGATACTTTTTGAATGAATTCAATTATTTATACAAAAGTGCATTTTAATGCTTCTTATCAGAAAAGAACAGTTCAACGCGATATATCAAAGGTGTAATTTGAGATATATATTTATATATATATATCTATAAAAGTGAAATTGTCTGTCTGTGTGTCTGTGTGTGTACATTTCCCTACCAACTACTCTGTCAATTTTCAGTGTACAGTCTCGAAATTTGATATAAGGGGTATTGAGATTTGGAAAAATCTTTGTAATTGATTTTCGGCCAGAAATTTGACTGTCAAGTGGTCAAAGTTCAATGATTTGACCTTTGAAAACTCTACCAAACTCCTCTGCCAATTTTGGGTCTAAACACTTGAAAGAGTAGATGCAGGTTACTTGGACATGGATCAAACTTTATAATTTGATTGGAGCTCAAAACAATAAATGTTAAGGGGTCAAAATTAGAGTCAAATTTAAAAAGAATTTAACCTCTGCGGTCTCTTCCAAATTACTCAGCCAATTTCTGGTCTAAACATTTGAAATTTTACATAAAGTGTATTCAGAGAAAGGACAAGCTTTTTAATTGGTTTTTGGCCGAAAATTTGGCTACCAAGGGGTCAAAGTTCGAAAGAGTTGACCTTTGCAGTCTCTAGCAAACTATTCAGCCAAGATCATCCTCCAAAAGTGTAAATTTACGTTTATGAAAATATCTGCAGATGTTTTTTACAGAAAGCGGGCAAAATAACAACTTCGGGAATTTAGTTAGAAATCAGTAATTGTATCAGAATCAGGAAAAATATTGGAACTGTTCTATCACTAATATATATATATATATATATATATATATATATATATATATACTAGCAAAAGTACCCATCGTTGACTGGGTTCAAAAACAACTTACAGAACATGGACTCTGATTTATGAAAGTATGATAGGTTATGAAAAGGATGGGTTGTAAATTTGGGTTGAATTTGAGGTATCAAAACCAAAGCAAAATATGATGAAAGTAAAAATAAAATAGATAAACCCCATAATTTATTATACCATACCTGTTCACACTGAAATACTTATCACAATATTCTGTGGATCTATATTAAAAAACCTTGTTAAACTTTGTGACATATTTCCATTCTATGGAGGTCAGGTGCGAATGAACACCCCATAATTTTATTATACCATATTTCTTCACACTGAAACATAATTATCAAAGTATACTTACGCAGATAGATATGAAAAGTCTTTATTAAAGTTTGTGCCTATTTCCATTCTATGGAGGCCAGGCGCAAACGCAGACCCCACAATTTTATTATACCATCCCTATTTAAGTTAAAAAATACTTATCAAAGTATTCTTATGTACATCTATATCAAAAATACCTGTAAACGTTTTTTTTTTTAATTTTTTAATTTTTTATTCCCATACTTTGTGGATCAGGCACGAACGCAGACCCCGCAATTTTAATGAACCACCATTATGCCAGATCAAACATACCCATTCCTGTGTCTCGATACATCTTCTATCATTATATGCAATCAGTTTTTTAAAATAGCCAACCATATAGGAGCCTATTCGTGACCAGACACACACACACACATTCAGCTTTATATATATATATATATATATATATATATATATATATATATATATATATATATATATATACTTAGGGGATTAGAACAAGAGTCTAAAGAGCACAGTATACTTTAATGTATTAGTAAATTCATTAATACAATTTGCTGATGAGGAGACTTTGTTTCAAAAAACTATATGATAAAATTATTGTGCAAGACTCATTGTCTATCACAATAAAATCATCGTTTCCGAAACGATCGTACAATTTATTGATTTTGTTTGTTCTTCCTTATGAAACCGATGTTTAATTTTTAATTTTCATTATAAATTATCAATGATCTTACTCAATATATATATATATATATATATATATATATATATATATATATATATATATATATATATATATATATATATATATGCTAGCAATTTAGCCCGGCTTTGTTCAGGCACTATGTACGGTTCATAACTTTATGTGCATATGTATATATATTAAAAAGTTTGACTCATATCCAGGTAACCTACATCCAACATTTCAAATGTTCAGACCCAGAATTGTCGGAGGAGTTTGGTAGAATCTACAAAGGTCAACTCTTTCAACTTTGACCTCTTGGCAGCCAAATTTTCGCTCAAAAGCTGATTAAAAAGCTTGCTGCATGTCTGAACGAAAGCAAATATAGTAAAGCTAAACATTTTAGCTCATTAAAAACGGCAATGGTTATAGCCTGTTGATCTAGAATGAGTGCTCTATTGAAAACTTTTAGAGTAAATGTGGTATTGTGGTGACTAATTTTTATTTAACCTTCTAATTCCTAACTGTGTATCGAATAGATACCATAATACTTAGTTCCCTGCACCTTATCATAACAAAGGTCCATACAAAATTTCAACTAGATTGACCAAGTAGTTTCCGAGATAAAGTGGAAAAGGGCAGACAGACAAACAGACAGACTAAGAGAAATATAATATATATTTGCTTAATTTCAACTTTATTTTGGGGGTTATTTTGATAAAAATTTTAATGTTAATTAAAGCAAATCTTTTTCTCTTCATAAATGTAAAATTCTTTTTTTTTGTACTATCAATATTGGGGAGGGGGAGACAAATTTCATTGACGAGCGATTTTTTATCAAACCAATTAGGCAGGCAAAAAGTTACATGTATCTAGGCTTATAAAATTGTACTTTTTGAATAATTAAAAAGACAATCTACTTGATAGTTTACTGTAAATTTCGGTGAACACTATTTTTTTACCATCACAAACAAGTATTTCCTGAAATTTGCCAGTTATTTTATATTTACTAGCATATTTACTACAGCCGGTTATTTATAGGAAATAAAATTAAAAGTGAAACAAAAGTGAAACTATGAAAAACTCTAGCTAGGAGGAGGAGCAGGACAACAACGAGGTGTAACTAGCAGGACCCCTGGAAATTCCACAGAATGAGAAATATATTTAATCAACAAATATTTTTCTGGATAGCACAAAAAACTTATGTTTTGGGACAAAAAAGAATACTAATACAAATTATACTACTACTACTACTACTACTACTAATAATAATAATAATAATAATAATAATAATAATAATAATAATCCCTATTACCACTACTATTCATCATAGTCATGATGCCCCTTAACAACATATTAAGAAAATACTAAACTGGATACACGTTCACTAATACAGATGAAAGAATGAACCACCTAATGTACATGGATGACCTGTAGCCGTTTGAAAAAAGAAACAAGAAGGAATTAGAGATGTTAATAAACAAAATCAGAATCTTCAGTCAGGATATCTGAATGGAACTGGAAGCAACGGAAGGTATGATACTCCCCAACCAAAATGGAGATGAGGGCACTAGGTGAACATGATAGCTACAAATATTTGGGCGTTCTGAAAGCAGACACCACCAAAACAACAGAAATGAAAGAGAAAATTGGAAAAAAAAATGCCTCAGAAGAACGAGAAAACTCCTCCAAACTATATAATAGAAACCTAATTTAAGGTATAAACACATGGGCAGCGTCACTAGTAAGATGCTCTGGACCATTTATAAGTTGGTCCAAAGAACTGTGGCATCTTGACCAGAAGATTAGGAAATTCATGACTATGCACAATGCACTACATCCAAAGAATGATACTGACCAAAAAAAAAAAAAATGAGGAAGAGGGCTGGTGTGTATAGAAAACTGCACAAATGACACAAGAAAAGAATCAGAAAAATACATAATGCAGAAGACTGAAAGAATAATTACTGCATCAAAAGACACTGAAAAACAAACAAAACAAAAACAAAAGAAAAAGGGGAGAGGACGAGAAAAGAAAAATGGGAAGAGAAACAACTACATGGACGATTTAAAAAAATTACAAAAGATGAGACTAACGAAAACACTTGGACATGGCTACAAAAAGAAACCTTAACAGAGAAACTGAATCCCTCAAGATAACGCAATTAGAACCAATCACATCAAAGCAAGAATCAACAAGACACAAGCAAATGCAAACTTTGCAGACAAAAAGACGAAACAATAAACTACATAATAAGCAAATTCGGCAAACTGGGCCGAAAAAAAAATATAAGAATAGATATGATTAAGTGGAGGAGGCAGTACACTGGGAATTATGCAGACAATTGAATCTTGAAGACCCAGACATATGGTACAAGCAAAAACTGACAACAGTACTTGAAAATGAAAGTCACAAAATTCTATAGGATATGGATTTACAAATGGATGAACCCATCCAAGCAAGAAGACTGGATGTCATAATAGTTTACAAGAAGGAAGAGTCCTGTCAGATTGTAGATTTTGCAGTTCCAGCAGACCACAGAGTGAAGATCAAGGAGACAGAGAAACAAAGCTAATACATTAGCTAGCTAGTTAGTCCGAGAGCTCAAAGGGATATAGAAGATGAAGAAAGTCAAGATAACACCACTAATAGTAGGAGCACTAGGACCAATACCGAAAAACTTTGAAAAAAGGATGGGAGAGATTGGAATTAGAGGGATGTCTGAGAAGATACAACGTATAACAATAATGAAACGGTTGAAATATTAAGGAAAACCCTTGAATGTGGAGATTAACACACATGAACTACAAGCTGGACATACAGAAAATGCTACAAACGTAAAACACGAAGAAACATCACATGTAATCATGAAAACTGAAATTGTATAAATGTGTGCTAATAATAGTTGCTTCAAATGTTCATGGTTGAGATGATAGGCGCCACCCACTTGATACGCACCGTTGACTTAGATATTGTCAACTTTATTTTTAACTAAAAGCTCAACGGACAAAAATGTGAAATTTAAGTTAAAAATTTGAAAAAACAATTTCGTGTCCTAAACAAAATGCGATGAAAGATTAAGTTCATATTTTCAATGCCTCCCCACGGGACAGAGTTAGACACCAGGGTCGTTTTTTTTTTAACGTGAAGAAAAGGAACAAAAATAAAAATTGCCGCTAAACTGCAGTTTTACCGCCAGTTTCTAGTTTCCATTCGTATACAGAGGTGAGATTTTACTTGTTTATGACTATGTGCGAAGTTAAAAGCAATTAATTGAACAAATTTGGAAGTGCCTCTTAAAGTGCGACTTTCATTTCCCCTTCCCTCATCCGCCTTTCTTTGCTCAAATGACGCCATTGAAAGACCCATGTCCGTGTAGGATAATTTGACTTTACACATGGGAAAACCTTGACATATTCTGACATAGACTTTTTTTTAAGACAGTAATAACCACTTATCAAAGCCCGGAGGCCACTCGAGGATAAGGGTTAATGCGTATACATTAGTCAATGTGATTATAGCATAGTAAACATAAATAGTGGAATTTTTGTAAGTTGGATTACTTAGGGGGACGGTTCATCAAGAACGTGTTTACGTTGGACTTGAAGACAATTAGATTGTAGTGAGCTGGAAAACAGGCCAACGGAAGAGAGTTCCATAAGTGTGCAGTTCTAAGAAAGAAGAATTTTGGAATAGTGTGGGAAACTATTGATAGTGTTTTTTTTTGTTTTTTTTAGAAGGTGGTCACCACGTATCAAGGCCCGGAAGCCACTGGTGGATAAGGATTATTGCGTGTACAGTACGTTAGTATTGGAGATTTGATAAAGCAAAGTGTCTTACTTAAGGAGGCGGTTCATCAGGAATTTGTTTATGTTGGACTTGAAGACATCCAGGTTGTAGTCAGGTGTGAAACAGGCAAATGGAACAGAGTTCTACAGGCGTGCACTTCTAAGAAAAAAGCTTTGTTCATGGAATCTACATTTTGGTTTTGGCACAGATAAAGAATGGGGAATATTTTTGGCAGTGGTTTCAGCTAGACGGGTGTTTTTCATGAAAGATTAGCAAGGGGGGACCAGAGATTGGAACTCAGATGAGCACTTGCCATGGAAATAACGATAAAACAAAGACAGGCTCGCAATGTCTCTCCTGTGGGAGAGAGGCTGCAGGGAAGAGAAAAGGGCATCCCCCACTAAGCCACAAAGCCTATTTTGTACTCTGTCAAGGCAGGATAGGCTTTTTTTAGCAGCTCCTGCCCAGATGTGGCAGCAGTACTCCATCCTTGGACGTACTTGGTTTTTATTTAGATAGAGAATTGCGTCAGCAGTGAGATATCTTCTGGAGCGGTAGAAGGATTCCACCATTTTTCCAGCGACCTTGGCAACTGACTTGATGTACATGTTCCATTTCAGGTCAGGAGTAAAGGTCAAGCCCAGAAGCTTATCAAAACATGAGCTACTCCTAGACGAGAGCCATCCATTTCAATTGATGCCAGATGGGGATCAGAGCATTGATGATGTAAAGATAGGAGCTTGGTTTTAGATGTATTAAAAGTAACCAGCCACTTCCCCCACTGTACCACGCGCTCGAGATCAGAGGAGAGAGAATCAGAGAGAACCTTGTCATTTACGGCCTTTTCTGTATTGCCATAGATGGTCGTGTCATCAGCATAGATGTCAATGAATGATCTAAGTATGTGTTTTGGAATCATTGATGTAGATCAGGAAGAGAGTTGGGCCCAGGATGGACCTCTGAGGGACCCCAGCATTAATACTGTGGGCCTCTAATGTCTGCCCATCAACCACTACTCTTATGAACCTATCAGAGAGAAATGATTTAATGATTGAGAAAACATTTCCAGTTATACCGTAGCTGGAAATCTTGTGAAGTGGGCCCTTATGCCATACTTTATCGAAGGACTTTGATATGTCAAGAGCAATTGCCCTAGAAAAGAAGCCTTTGTCAAGAGATTCACTAATCCTATGAGATATAACAGTTAGCACATCTGCTGTAGATCTGGCAGAACAGAAACCATATGGCATGTCACTAAGAAGGTTATTTCTGCTGAGGTGGTTGACTACTTCTTTATTTAATATGGATTCCAACAACTTACTCATGACACACAGGAGACTTATTGGTCTGTACTGAGAGGGAGATGACTTATCACCTGAATTCTTAAATACAGGGCATACTGATGAGGTTTTCCAGGGTGTTGGGAAGCACTTCTCCTTAAGGCAACGCTTAAACAGTTTTGTAAGTATGGGGGTAAGTTCTGGTTGAAGCTTTTTCAGCACTATAACTGGAATGCCGTCAGGGCCAGCTGCTTTACTGGAATCAAGGTTCTTGGTTAGCTTGGCGATCTCACACACAGATATGTGTATGTTGCATAGCGTGTTGTCTGTTATAGGAGGAAATACGGGGAGTTGATGGCCTTCGTCGCATAGGGTAGAATTAGCTGCAAAGTTCTTGGCAAATAGTTTGTCCTTGTCTGATGCTGACGAGATGACCTCAGGTCCATTGATAATAGTTGGGATAGAACGCACGCTTCTGTTCAGGATCCTTTTTGCTATTTGCCAAAACTGTTTTTTCATGAAAGTTTTTTTTGTGGGGGGGGGGACCAGAACCTGCCATGGAAATAACGATAAAGCAAAGCCAGGCTTGCAACATCTCTTCTGTGCGAGAGAGGTTGCAGGGAAGAGAAAAAGAGCATCCCCCCACTAGGCTACAAAATCTATTTTGAACTCGGTCAAGGCAGGATAAAAGTTTGTAGCAGCTCCAGCCCAGATGTGGCAACACTACTCCATCATTGGACGTACCTGGCTTTTATATGGGTAGAGAATGTCATCAGGAGTGAGATCTACAGGAGCAGTAGAAGGATCCTACCATTTTTCCAGTGACCTAGGCAATGGATTTGATATATGTGTTCTATTTTAGATCAAGAGTAAAGGTCAAGCCCAGGATCTTGTCAAAACATGAAGCCTCCCCAAGACGAGAGCCATTCATTTCAATTGTAAAGAAAAGCGTTTTTTTGTTTTAACTTTGTTTGGTGCCCTATATAAACGTTTGTAAGCAACTCACGGCGGTGGTGGTGGTGGTGGGGGGGTACCAATTATAGGTACTGTCCGTGGTGGAGTCACTAATTTGTCAGGGTGTGAGTCAGTGTTCACCAATTCATAATTGGGATCTATCAATTTTAGGATCGGGGTTGCAGGTGCAGAAATTTCTTAAGTTGAAAGCAGTAGGGCATCTGTGGGACCGTCAAAGGTAAATTTAACCAGATCGCCGATTAATAGAAAGGTGTCATCAGATCACATCCTCACATACATAAAAAAAAACAATAGAAATAACTCTGAAAAATAATGACCCCTGACAAAGAACTCGAAATCACTGTATTAATATGAAATAAACATTAATTTATTTATACATTAGGAATATTAGTTCAAATCGTTCCAACGTGAGTGTTTTCTCGTAATGGATGTACGTTAAGCAGGATTAGCTAAATAAGGATTTCGTGAGAATAGCATGGAGTTTAAAATTACTTGTTTTTCTGTGTCACATGTGGCTTAGAATAAATACGATTATTTTCTGATAATCATAAGAGCAAAAGTGTGCATATGTGTTCACCATATAAAAAATAGTAGTTCAAAATAACATTGTTTAAAAAAAGGAGAACTAAATTCTCATTCAGTATGGCAATTTTCCATGACAAGGGTGGCATGCAAATTCAAGACGGGGGATTTTAACATCTCACAGTGGCGGAGTTATTCTGGCATCCAGCCACTGGAATAAACTGATTTGATCTTGTGGCATTCTGTTTTACATCTAAATAGACGGAGTCCAGTGTATGTGATGATCACGGGCAACGGTGATTGTTACTTGTAAAACTACATCCTGGATTGTTTGAATTTTGATGGTTAAATCTTTATATAGTGATGTTCTAGAAAGTTCTAGCCTTTTTGCTGTATCTCTATGCGCAGAAATGTAACATAGTTCCTTTGTTCCATGTGTGCGGGTGGTCACATTGCAACGTTGTGTGCTTGTGCATTCTTTACACCCGTGGGCATTGAAAACGGTGATCACTATGAAAATGTTCCTGGCAAAGTGATTGCTACACGTCTAAAATTATCTATCAGATACGTTGCATATTTGATTAAAAAAAAAAGCTGAAAATATATAAATTTAATATTGATAGCTGGTTACTTACAAACGAAAAAATTATCTTACATCTGGGAATCCCATTATAAAAGCAAGTTTGACTGTATGATCCAGTCCTCTCCCTAGGTATCTTGCTAGTCGAGCCAATCTTTTAATTTCATTCGCGTAAACATCAACTGATTTGCCTCAAAAAAAAGTTCTTCAGTGACGTCGGTCACTAGTCTCATTTCTATCTATTCTGCATTTCCTTGTACTTCATCACTCATCTGTACTTCATCACTCATCTGTACTTCATCACTCATCTGTACTTCATCACTCATCTGCACTTCATCACTCATCTGTACTTCATCACTCATCTGTACTTCATCACTCATCTGTACTTCATCACTCATCTGTACTTCATCACTCATCTCAAGATAGAAATGAGTGCATCTTCATGCAAAAAAGTGGAATAAAACTGGCAAAGTCTGGGATGTAGCTTAACTACCAATTTTACCTTTTTTATTCACCCGACTACATCACCTTCTCCACTAAATGTATCACATCTTCGCCCAATCTCAGCATCTCAGATTCCATGATCTCTTCTCCACTGAAATAGCTTGTAGTTAAATACGTTGGTATTATGAAAATCCAATGCACATCCAACAGAACTAATGTCTGTCAAAGAGACACCGTCAAATTGACAGAACACGATCCCAAGCAACACCGTTGAACTGATAGAACAATACTGAGCATGAGCGCAGTAATACGCGACCAGAGCAATACTCCTCAACTGACACCTAATGACCTATCGGCCCATTTTCTATAGCCATTGGGCAAAACCTAACCATCACTGTAGGCAGGATGGATCTCGCCCATTGGCAGACTCCTGATCTGCAACCGAAAGGTCTCGGGTTCGTTCCTCGCCGCTGGTTTTTAATTAATCTTTTTTTAATTACATTTTAGACTACATTATATTAACTTATATTGAAGTGACATCGGGTTACATGTGGGGTAGAGGAGTAAATCAGTGGCTTGCTTTGAAGATACCTGATGTTTACCACTATATCATCTTACTAGTCTTGCAAATTATGCGACTGGAAGGAGAAAATATCCACTTGCTCATGGCTGCCATATCTGAAAGCAGAAATTACAAACCTGTGATAATAATTTAAAAAGTCCCACATTATATTTAGGCTGGTTTATTTGAGTTTGGGGGGGGGGGGATAATGATCCGTCTTCAGCAATTTGTTTGTCCAATTTGAAACAGGAAATAGTGCATCAAATAAAAAAAGATTAATTTAGGTTAAATTTCCATTTTAGGGAGTTGAGTTAGTGCTTTTCGGGCACTCCCTAATAAAATAATTAATTCAACACAAGCTACTGAATAAACGAACAAACGACTTCATAAAACTTAACAAGGAAAAGATTTATTGAAGCGAATCAGGGTAAGATGGCAAAAAGATATAGCTCAGATAAAACTTGTCTACCTTTGCCCGGTAGTTATTCCGAAGTGGGAATCGTCAATACCAGTGTAGGCAGAAAGAAAGATTGAGGAAACAGGTCAGCTCTCTTTGGCATCTGGCTGGGAAAAGGAAGGAGTTTTTCTCGTCCGGAACGGAAGCAGTTAGAGTTCCTTAGGGGGTAAGGAAGGTCCCTGCGCTATGCCTCTGATTGGTCAGTATGTGCCATATCGCACAGTCAGGGGAGGCACTGACGCACAAGAAAAAGAGTTCCATTTGTTTCTGCTACACCATACAAAACTGATCCTCAATGCTGGATTATAAAATAATATAATATCGTTATAACTTTAAGAAAAAATAATTTTCTCAGACTAACGATATTATTATCGAATTAAGCATTGTTATTGAACATTTTACCTAAAAATAATTAAATAATTGCAAAAATATTTCATGTAATATGTCGAAATTATTATCATCACTTCCAATGAAGGTCACTTCAAAGTATAAAAACGTTATCAATACAAAAAGAAAAGAAACAAAAAACGTGAGAAGTAGTTAAGGGCAAAAATAAACGAATAAGGATAGGAGGACCTAGTTTTGAAAGCCGCTTTATCATATATATATATATATATATATTTTTTTTTTTTTTTTTGGTTTCCAAATACTTTTTGATTGTATTTGAAAGATTAAGGACTAAACTTAATTTCTCAAAGAAAAAAAATATTTGTACACGTGAAAAAAAAGTTATGAAAAATGTTTTCACCGCAAGCTAAACCAATTCAGCTAAATTTTGAAGTTAAATAAATTCATTGTAAAAATCCTTTTAGAGATAAATATTAGTTTTCTGTGTCTATTTCAAAGATAATTAGTAAAGTCCTAAGATATTGAATTAAATAAAAAAAAAAAAAACACCTTGTTTGCACAAAAATAGCTGAATTAGACCCAAAACCGAGTTTTTTTTTGTTTTGTTTTTTTGCCGTTCACAAAACCACAACAAACCATACTTTTGGAAATACGGAATATACGGAGGCCCAAAATCTGAGATGGTCGAAAAGCTGTCTGAGAATGACGTCATGTAATTAAAAGGAAGAAAGGGTGGTGGGTTTCTTTTTTTCCCTCAGACGGGCATCTGTACATTTCTATTGTAAATGTTTGTATATATTTTACGATTTTTAATTTAATTATTTTTCTATGTTCCTGTTTTTAAATTATTTTTTTTAATTATTGGCCAATATTATATAAAAATTATGTAACACCGAAAGTTTCACATTCTTGCCGGCAACAAAATCATTAAAATCTTGCATATAAAAATTATGCAAAATCTGTAATTTAAAAAAAAAAAAGTAGAAATATTTTTGCTATTATAATTTTTTTGTGTGAAAATATTAAATAAACAATGCTTAATTCAATGGTTATATCAGTAGTTCGAGAAATTCATTTTTCTTCAAGTTATATCGAATTCATTAATACGGACTTAGAGGCTTTTTTCGTAATGTTCCTGTAAAAATTATTTTATTTTATGTGTATTTTTACAAATTATGATGCTTTATTTATACATAAAAAAGTACAAATAAATTCTTGCGTTTTTTATTTACTACTGAAAACCATAACTTTAGTAAAGGTATTTTTTGTTTAAACAAAATAATACATTTCCACTAAGATTTAAATAAAAAATAATTAGTTCATTATATTCCGCGATCATTATTTAATAAATACTGAAAATTTTATTAAAATTGGTTAATTTCCTGATTTTTTTTAAGTAAAGGGAGGGGTCCAAATGTTTATACATTTTGAGCATCGGCATTCATTTAGCCCATACCTAGTGAGAAGATAAAAGACTTGGTGGATAGAAACAAACAATTTTATTATGATTTTGTGTGATGTGACGGGACACCGGACGATGCCGGGTGTCCCGTTCAGCTAGGTGAAGATAAGAATGCTTATGGCCGGGGCGGGGGGCGTGCTCATACTGTGTCAAAGATTAAGACAGGCGTTTATGAGATTTTGGGGAGACATGGTATCTGTTTTAATGGCGGAAACAAAAGAGATAACTCTGAAAATGGGAATTTCGACAAAGAGATTATTTTTATAGTTGGATCTGGCGAGAATGAGTTTTAACTAACGTAATTGATTCGGACAGTCTCGAGAATTGGGTTCCAAAATGTCTGCTCGGAGTCGGGGACCCGCGGTGTTTTAACTCAGAGACCACCAAGCTAGTTTGACAGATATGTTCACAAAACAATAGAGAAAGGGAAAAGAATAAGAAAATAGAGGGATAGAAAAAGAAATTCACAAGAGAAGAAAGAGGGGGGAATAGAAGATAATGGAGAAAAGGAAGGAAGATGCTTTTGATATAAACAACGATGGCCTACTCGAAAAAGATATAGAAGGGTTTTGGCAGTCTTTGGCTAGCGAACGAAGCGTACACATCGGCTCTCGCCCCGCCTGGGGTAAGAGGCAGGGGCAGAAATCTCAATAAGGACTAACTTGAAAAGATGTTCTTAGCTAGAGAATTAACCTGATATCTCAAGTATACAACCTGCATCACGAAGCGCGGATAACGAAAACACGACGTTAAACAAATGTAGAATGATTGCAAATAATTATTTTATTTGGTTTAAATGAAAATGACCTCAGAGTTTTTTCTTTGTTTTTCGATTGCCGGCATAAGTGAAGATGCAGTTTATTTCAGGTATGCCCTGACGCCAGACGACGAAGACACAGACACAAAACCAGAGTGACGGCCGAAGAGGACAATGTTGCCACACGGACTTGGGGTCATGCACGTTTAACGTGCCTTGAGCAGCAGAGGTATGTTTTCCAGGGACCAGTACGAGTCTGGTCACGCTGGAGGGGTCCACCACTAGACGACGCAGGCCCGGGACATCGTTCCCGTTACATGGTAACAATTACGAAAGATAGAAAGAAAGACAGGTTGAGAAGGCCTTTTTTTACTTACTGCTGTGAAATGAGATTTCAACCAATGTAGGGTTTTCTTTTTGAAAAACGTCAAAATATTTTAGCAAAGTCAAAAAGAGTTTGTTCCCTTTGTTGGCAATTAAAGCTTACATTTTGTAATGTCTTAACGTGGCTTAGTGGGGATGCCCTTTTCTCTACCCTGCAACCTCTCTCCCACAGAAGAGATGTTGCGAGCCTATCCTTGTTTTATCGTTATTTCCATGGCAGGTGCTCGTCTGAACTCCAATCTCTGGTCACCCCTCGCCAATCTTTCACGAAAAACACCCGTCTAGCCGAATCCACTGTGAAAAATTTTCCCCCACTCTTTATCTGTGCCTAAATCAAAACGTGTATTCCATGAACAAAGCTTCTTTCTTAGAATTGCACGCCTGTGGAACTCTGTTCCGTCTGCCTGCTTCCCACCGGACTACAACTTGGATGTGTTCAAGTCCAATGCTAACAAATTCCTAATGAACCGCCCCCTTAAGTAAGCACTTCATCAAATCTCCACACTAACGTAATGTACTTGCAATAACCCTTATCCCTGAGTGGCTTCCGGGCCTTGATAAGTGGTGATCACTGCGTAAAAAAAAAAAAGATGTCTATTTTAAAATATCTGCAGACAAAGATAACTTATCATCTGAAATAATGTTCCGAGAGTGTTCTTGTATAGCAAGGAATTTATTTCCTCATTTTCATGAAGGAATGACCTGAAGCACACACACACACACACACACACACACACACACACACATAGTTCTTCGTATGACATTCTCTGAACAGACAAGAAATCTGGTGAAAAAAAACTTCCTAGTTCCTTCTTTGAGTAAGGTCAGAATAGAAATATTCTTTTCCTTTGACTTAGAAAAACTGCAGTTTGAGACGTATCTATTTTCTTTTGGGCCTTAGAAGAAAATATCTAGTTATAATGATAGACACTTCCAATTCAATCTTTCTCAGTGAGAATATTTCCCAGATGTGTTTTCTTTCCTGCAAGCTTGTATTCTTCCGACATATTAAACTGCCAATCCTCGACAGATTTCCAGGATTTACTTGAAATAGATTTCTCTCAGCGAGATATGAATTAGTCAGGTAACTTAGACGAGTTCATTTCAACGTTTTAACGTCCTGTTTAGAAGGAGAGAAGATAGCACGTCAACACATTTCAAGTGCCAAGTCCGAACTGCCAACTTCAGCTTGAATTTTATCACAAAATATGGCAATGCGCAGATCAATCAACAGACAGAAATTAGTTACATTACCAAGAACATTATCAGCAGTAAACAAACTCAAGAGAAAGGAAGAAAAGAAAAAAAAGGAAGAAATATTTCCCCTAAAAATTTCTACAAATAAGGTAACATTTTTAGCATAAATTTTACATGTAATATTTCAATACTTTCCTTGCACGCATGAACATTTTTCACTGTAATTTTTTTAATACGTAAATATACATACATTTTCTGCCTTTTAGGGATTAACTTTGGTCTGTTATTTTTCAAACACAATCAACATTTAGACGTAAACTAAAAAAATAATTATGATAAACCTCTTTAAAAAGCATACGGGTCCGTTTTTTTTGTTTTTTGTTTTTTTACAATAATGTTTGCCGTATCTATCGTTTCGATTTGCCTGTTTATTTTAGCAGCTCGATACAAGTTCTTTTTTTGAACTGAATAAAAGCTTTAGATTCCGTTAAAACACACAAAACTTCTCCAGGTAGGTAGAAGAGTAACTTATCCTGCTTTTTATAACATTAATTTCTTACATATTTGAATTATTGACTGGGGGGGGGGCTTCTCTGCAAAATCCCCGAAAACGGTTTTGTCATTAGACTACTTCCGATTGTTTCTTGCGACAGTTGACCAGATTCACAGGACTAAACTCACTCAATGACGTCAGCAGGTTATATGACTTTAATGCTTAGACCATCTTATTAGTACCGAGGGCCGTGGTTATGTCCCTGTGAATGAAATCCTTATTGTCTACTTTTAAACATCAATGTAAAATGCAATTTTCCCCAATTTTCCGTCAAAATTATTCAACTTTACTATAAATAACTTTCTACTTGATGTATTTTCGTAATTTTTGGATATATTACTATTTTCGAGATGACGGACGTAATATTGTTTTTGCTTAAAACATATTAAAAAGAAAACAGTCTGTCGACTCTATCGCAACAAGCACTTATTTTGGTATTTTTTACGACCTGCCCCAGCGTAGTACAAACACCCCCCACCCCAACCACCCCATGTTAAGAACGGCTTTCAGAATAACCCCCCATCTTAAGAACGGCTTTCGTGGTTGGGGGTGTTTATTCATTTATTTTATTTATTTATTTATTTATTTTTCTATCAAGTATTAAGGTATTCACACATAATCGTCTAAAAAAATAAAGGGAAAATTACATTTGGAATGGGGGGGGGTAGCTGAGGGTATTAATCTACAAATTTACTTGAAATAATGTTGAGAGGCATTTTTGCTTTTTTTTTTTTTTTTTTTTTTTTTTAGGATTTGCCTGGAGTTAATGTTAACTTGAAAACATTAAAAAGCCGAGAAAAATACTAAATTTCATGAAAAAAATCTCAACCGAAAGAGAATAACCACGGCTATATCTCGGTGGTCGTGCAATAACTTGGTCAGAATAAATTAGCGTTTCGTACGTTTTTCTAATAAAATTTAAAAAAAAAAACAAAAAAAAAACAGGTTATTTCCCTTCAAGTCGGTTTCATATGATTTCCATATTCGTTATTAACTGAATCTTTGTAGTATTTCAAGTAGTTTACCCGGGGACCCCTTCCTTCTGGTTGATGAGAACCCTTGTCGTGAATGTCTCCTTACCGGGGAATCTCAACGGGCCCGGGTTTTTTTTTTTTTTTTTTTTTTAACGGCTATTTTGGTGATGCAGAACAGGCGACTCAATGTTCGCGGAAAACAGTGTCAGATCGAAACTTAGGTTCTTCTATATCGTAAAGGCGAAATTCGAAAATCGTAACTGTCATAGTGAGAATGTGTGGGTATTATTTTACTTTAAGGCCCGTCCCACGTTTGTATATAACAGAATATTTTTTGTAGATTTCGGTGTGCTAAAAACGAATCTGCAAACCGTTTGCGTCACAAAAAAAAGAAAATAGTTTTCATGATATGAAGAAATTACTTTTTTGAAAAGTGGGTGATCACTTTTCCATTTAAATTTAACTTAAAATGAGCACCCACTTTCCGGCCACCTGAGAGAAGGGGCATTTTTTGGAGTGTTTATTGGCTAAAATGTTTTTCGATTTCTTTTTCTGTTTTTATCTTTCAATAAAAACACGAGGAAATTAAAAAATAAAGAAAAATCAGTATTATTTTACTTTAAGGCTCGTCTCACATTCGTATAGAAAAAAAATAGTTTTTTTGTAGTTTTCGGTGTCAGTGAGTAATTTCTGATGATGGCCTGCGTGCAAATTCCTAGTAAGTACAAATGATGATGATGATGACGACTATTAGCATTCGGTTTCATTTTAGTATGTGTTGCTAATAATACACACCGTTGACTTAGATTTATTGAGATTGTCGGACTGACTTCCTCATCTTGGTTGTTATAGTCTAGTTTCCCTCCGGCCTTCATCAGGTGTTTTGTATCGAACTGAGGAACCGTTTATTAGGAGTCTCAAACCCAACTGCTGATTCTCTGTTTTGAATGTTACTTTTTACTGCCTTCGTTCAGGATTGGGTAGCTGTAAACTTTGATACAGCGTCTAGGACCACTCGGCCATATGTCACTAGGACGTAAATGTTTGGTGAAAAAAGGACTTGAAATCTTTACAAGCAGAGACACCTTTAAATGTGCCGAAGATATCTTAATTAGAGGATGGCATCTTTTGAACATTTTCATCATGTTTATAGTTACTAAATGTTTGAACTTTTCTCAATTCAAGGGACTCGATTTATGCCTAATTAAAGGCACCAGAGCTCTTGCTGAGAACACAATGAATTATCATGGATCCTTTCAAAGGAAAACCGAACTACCACTCCACCAGAAGCAGTTAACTACTGGCTCTGTATTTGGGAGGCAAAACTGACCCACCGTTTTGCAAGGACTGTACCAGGACCGATAACGTTTCTTTGCTGTTATAACTGAATAAATTTTGAGTTTAAAATTATGGTTTTGTAATTTGTGGATTTATTTGCCTTTGCCAGGAAGTATTGAAAAAAAGAAAAACATAAAGACATTTTTATTGCCTGTAGTACTTTTTCTACGCATTCTGTTCAGGCCACTAAACTACAGTTTACCGAAAATTTCTAGTTTCTATTCGTATATAGAGGTGAGATTGTACTTGTTTATGATTATGTACGGAGTTATGAGAGGCGTGCAATAAGTAATGCCCCTGGCCCACTTCCCATAGCAGTAGAGCAACGAAACTTGGCACAATTATTAGTCTTTCTCTATATAGGAACCACTCAGAGTTATGCATTTCTCCCATCGTTTGATGCAGCTCTGGAGACCGTTTTTGTAGAACACCCCAGGTTGGTTCTCCAACCACGATGTGACTTCAGAAATCAAGGCTGCATCATCTAAGAAACGCTTTCCTTTCAAAAACAACTTCATGGTGGGAAGAGGTGAAAGACAGAGGGTGCAAGGTCAGGAGAGTAGGGAGGATGGGGAGAATTTCATGACCACACACCCGTGCTTCTGATCTGGCGACATGCGAGTTGTGGACCGGAGCGTTGTCCTGCAGGAGGAGGGTACCTTTGCTGATCTTGCCCCGCCTCTTGATTTTGATAACTTCCCTTAATTTCCTCAAAAGGGAAGCATAATAGGCTCCAGTAATTGTGGTACCCTTTGCCAGGAAATCTGTCATCACTACTCCGTCCTTGTCGCAGAAGACTGTTCGCATGACCTTGCCCGCGGAGGGCTGAACCCTTGCCTTCTTTGGAGGTGGTGAGTCCAAGTGCTTCCACTGCATTTAGTGGGCTTTGGTCTCTGGATCATAGTGATGGACCCAGGTTTCATCCTGTGTAATCAGTCTTTTGAAAAACTTTGGCTCATCTTCTTGGCACATCTCCAAATTCATCCTTGAGCGCTCAACGCGTTCTCCCTTCTGGAATGGTGTGAGCAACCTGGGAATCTATCTGGCAGAAACTTTATGCATATGCAAATCATCATGAATGATAGTTTCCACAGACCCTGTACTAATCTTGACATCTTGGGCTATTTGGCGAATAGTAATGCGGCAATCTTTCAAAATGGCAGCCTCAACTTGACGGAGAGATGCCTCATCAATGGCAGAAGGGG
Organism: Euprymna scolopes; assembly: GCF_053919585.1. NCBI lineage: Eukaryota > Metazoa > Mollusca > Cephalopoda > Sepiida > Sepiolidae > Euprymna > Euprymna scolopes. The sequence continues at coordinate 105,892,639 of NC_136491.1, forward strand.
GGCAGCCAGGTCTGGAAGCTGTTTCCACAGACTTTCGGCCATGTTTGAATTCACGATGCCAGCGTTTTACAAGGTCATATGATGGGGCATTATCACCATAAGTTTCTTTTATTTCATCAAAAGTCTACTGTGGTGTGCGTCCTTTCAAATACAAAAACCGGATCACTGCTCAACATTCAACAGACTCCATTTCACACCTGACTCAGTTCAAACACCTGTAAAACAGAAACCACAATTAGATAAGAGCGGTAATTTGTTACATAACCTGTAGAGATATAAATCATTGCACATGCAAAATTTCAGCTAGATCAGACAACTGGAAGTGGGTCAGGGGCATTACTTATTGCACGCCCCTCGTAAAACCAATTAATTAAGCAAATTTTAGAAGCGCCTCTTAAAGTGCGACTTTCATTCCCCTCTCCTTCATCACGATCACCGAAACTCTCTCGGTAGCCGTGCTTTCATCCGCCTTTTTTTGCTCAAATGACGTCATTGAAAGACCCATGTCCGTATAGGATAATTTGACTTTACACATAGGAAAACCTTGACATATTCTGCCATGAACTGCCATGAAAAGCTTCTTTTTTTTTTTTTTTTTTTTTTTTTTTTTTTTTAATTTTGTTTAGTGGCCTATATAAACGTCTATAAGCGACTCACAGTGGGGAGGGGGTACCAATTATAGATACTGACCGTAGAGTCATAATTTGTCAGGGTGTGAGTCCGGCCATCGAGATATAAAAGGCCTGTTAACTGAAAAATGCCTGCAGGCAATGTAGGTAAGATTTGTCAAAATGTTACTGTCGATCCTACATGACGGTATTTTTAAAAAGAGCATTAAAATATGTTAAAGAAAAAAAGAAAGGAACCCATTTCGATTAATAATGAAAATGAACTTTATTCAATATAAAATATAAATATTATCTATGTAAAATTAAAACTGAATTATGAATTTAGGGAACAAACAATTAAAGAAACATAAAACACAAACAATTCCTGGCCTTCGGGACAAGATCACAGTGTAGTACCTTTTCTGTCCTCGGCCAGTGGAGGAGAAATCCTTCATGACTGAAACAATTTTTATTTTTGTTCCTACCCAGAGTGCCCCTTACGGGGGAGCTGGATTTTCCCCCACAAGATTATATATTGAAATATTTAAATAACTATTATTTTTAATACATAAATTACATTTAAAGTTTTGGTTTTCTGTTCTTCTATGTTCATTTTTTTTCCATGTTTTTCATCAAAATGTGTAGCGTATTTTCATCAGTTACATGGTTAGGAATCCTATACTTCGCTATAGTCTTCATTTTCATATCAGTGCAGAATACATGAATACGGAAATTAAGTTCACGTAACTACTAAAAGACAATCATACCATAATGTGAACATTGGTTAAAAACTAAGAAATATAGTAAACATCTACGATATTAAATCAGGGTGGTGGTGAATTTGGGAGAGAACATTCTTATTATTATGATTATTATTATTATTATCATTATTATTATTATAATTTCACTCACTAGTTGTCTCACAGGCCATCATCAGTGATCACTCACTGGCAGTAACCTATGGTATTCACTGGAGACCGCGTGACAACAAGTTTCCCCAGATTTACAATGTTCTCCACCTCTTGACCACTCGTGCAGATGATTGTACGTTATCGCAACAGCCATTTGCAATCGATTTCTCGTTGGCATTGGTCATTGGTGTTTCCTGGGGTTTGGATGACAAAATGCCTCCCCAAGGTACCAGATTTGAACTGCACACTTCGAGTGGAGATTTGGTTAATACTTTCCCACCTCGGACTTTCCATCCTCCCTGCCCCTTCACAACTAGTTGGTGTGGTGCCAGTCGATGTCATCTACAGTGTTTTTTGGCACTTCACAGGGAACATGGACTCTGTGTAAACGGGTTTTAACTTTTCTGTAATCAAGCGTGTATTTATTTTATTTTCCAAAATTTTTTCATTTCTTTAATTCAATTTGATTCACACTTTTATTTCGTACTTATTTTTATTTTATTTTCATCTCATTTTAATTTATTTTGATATTATATTTCCCACACTAAATATTTTTATTTTTTGTTGCATTTATTTTTTCATACATATTCAAATAATGCTTTTGGCCTTTTTTTTTTTATTTTGCTTCAAATAGTACCTTTGTCAGAATTTTATATTGCTTCCAGATAAACTCGACGCTAAAGTAACTAACCTGAAAAAAAAACAGCATGAAATAAAAGAGGGGAGGGGGTAAAAAATAAAATATAAAGGTCTTGATTTGAAATGAAGAAAAATTTTTATTTACAATAAACATATGAAAAAATAAACAACACTGGTTCTTATAAAGAAGATGTGTGTATCCATTAACGAATTCAATAATAATACTCAAAATAGTATCTCCTAATCACACTCGCATATGAAATTAATTTTAGGAGCGTACTCACAAATTGAAAGCCAGTCAGGCACATGCCTTTTTCTTTTTTTTGATTAAAGTCCTTTTAGAATTTTCTCTCCCTCCATGCTTGCGTGCAAACCGTAGACACACTGATGAATTTTAGAAGCAAGACCTCGTCGCTTGTCCGGATAGGAGATTCCAAAATTCCTTATCACGTAAAAAGGTATTTTCTTTAACATAATTTCACTCCTTCTAAAATACGTGCAAAACCGTAGTCACGTAAATAGTTTCTAGAAGTACGTCTCATCACGTTTCCGGGTATTAATTTCTTGCCGAGTTTTCTTCTTTGAAGGAGGCTCATCAAAATTCCATTCTCAGCGCCGGGCAATGAACCAGACATCAAATCTCCACATCCGCAGAATTTCAAAAGAGAAAGAATCTCGCGCTGGGCTCGTGACGTCATTACAGAGCTAGCATTTTCCTTTTCTCAAATTAAAGGGAGTTTCGTGCAAATCCAAAATATACAAAACTAAAAATCATAATGGATACGAAATACAAAAAATCATATATAAGAACCAGATAAAAAATAATAAATGTAAACAGAGGGGGGTTGCACCATTATTGGTACAAAAAAAAATTTCAACACCTTCAAAAAAGTTTTCGTGATTAACTAAACCAATTAAAACCTTTTGTGAATGCACGTTTTAGGGAGCAACCATTAAATTAAAACCCATTTACGCAGGGTGCACGTTCCCCGTGAAGTACCCTTTTTTATTGTCGCTGTTGTTGTTGTTATTATTATTATTATCATTATTATCATTATTATTATTCTGATGTTGATGCTGATGCTGATGCTGCTTGTGCAGTGTACGCACCGTGCTATATTTTAGATAGGATTTTTAAGTTAAATTTTATGGTATTTTTTTTTCATCAAATTGTTAGGGTTAAGTGCAGAATAGTTAGAAAACCTCTTCCTACTAAGAATGGCTTTCTAAATAACGTTATTATTTCAGCGCGGTAATACCAAACAATATTTATTTATTAGGGTATTAATCTACAAATTTACTTGAAATAATGCTGAGAGGCGCTTTTTGTTTTTTGTTGTTTTTTTTTTAGAATTTTCCTTCTGCAGTTAATGTTAACTCGAAAATATTAAATGGAAAAAAAAAAAAAAAAAAAGCCGGGAAAAATACTGGATTTCATTTTTAAAAAATCTTAACCGAAAGAAAATAACCCGGTCAGAATAAATTAGTGTTGCGTACGTTCTTCTAATAAAACAGGTTATTTCCCTTTAAGTCAGTTTCGTATGATTTTCATAATCGTTTGGTTGATGAGAAGGCGGGTCATATTGCGTGTCACCGAATATCTCCTTACCGGGGAATCCCAACGGGCCCATTTTTTTTTTTTTTTTTTTTTTTTTTTTTTTTTACAGCTATTTTAGTGATGCAGAAGAACAGGCGACTCAATGGTCGCGGCAATCAGTGTCAGATCGAAATTTGGGTTCTTCTATATCGTAAGAACGAAATTGAACTTTAAGTAAAACAAATAGTACCTACGTAATTGTGATGACGCAAATAGTAACATATCCACAAATTATGAAAAGCGATGAGGTAGAAAAAAATTATTAATGAAAAAAGAAAACGACGGATGTGCATACATGAGTGAGGAGGAGGTAGCAGTATCAGAATTTTTGTAGGAATTTTTGACACCCCTAACACGAAACTGCGAATACAATATAAAAATCTCGTAATTTCTCTGTTAAAAGTGGGTTATTTATTTTCTTTATGGATTATACTTCCAAAATAAACTATTACAGTTGTTTTAAAAGTAATAGAAATATTTTTTTTTTTAAACAGTAATGAATTTTCCAAACTCAATATTTTTCAATTTTTAAACTTTAAAAATCTATCAAAATTTTTCTATTGATTCTATTTTTACGATATTTTCAGGGTCAATGTGAAATTTTATGTTCTTTCCAATAAACCGAATATAATATTTTAGACAAACGTTTTTTTTTAAATTCACGCCCCCCCCAAGTGTCACCCATTTTCAACTTTCCCTTAAAAAGTAAATAATTAATTTATGTCGGAGAGTTTTATATATCACAAATTGAAGAGAAAAGGTCAATAAATAATATATTCAAATTTAAAACAAAAAAAAAATCCCTTTTTTAGAAATTTACCTGTAAAGTCCGAAGTTTAAAACCTTATTTTATAAGAACACATTGTTTGTTTGTTTGTTTTTTTTTTTAATGAAACCTTGGTCCTTGCACCTTTAATTGAAAAAAAATTAGGGCTTGAATTACATTTTTCGAGGAGTTATAAGCTTGGAAAGACAGGGGGTCGAATAATTCACGCCTCTCATTTTGAAATGTCTATTAAAAAGTAAATAATAAATTTAGGTCGGGGAGTTTTATATATCACAAATTGAAGAGAAAAGGTCAATAAATAATATATTCAAATTTAAAACAAAAAAAAAATCGCTTTTTTAGAAATTTACCTGTAAAGTCCGAAGTTTAAAACCTTTTTTAAAAAAAAATAACACATTGGTTTTTTTGGTTTTTATTTAATAAAACCTTGGTCCTTGCTCCTTTAATTGAAAAAAGAAATTAGGGCGTGAATTACATTTTTCGAGGAGTTATAAGCTTGGAAAGATGGGGTGGAATTATTCACTATTTTCACGAAATTTCTGACACTGCATAGCGAAATACTCATCCGGCGCCGATGTTGTACGCAGACTGCAGTGCAGAGCACGTTCTAGGGAGCGTTCATTAATCCGGAAAGGAAGGGAAAGAATTTTGGCGCGTGTAGCCTTCTTCTTCTTCTTCTTCTTCTTCTTCTTGTTTATTATTGTTATTATTATTATTATTATTATTATTATTATTATTATTATTATTATTATTGTTGTTGTTGTTGTTGAAGAAAGAGAGAGCCTGTTTCCTCCGTTTAACTATAGGTGGCGTTACTGTCTGTCCACCCAGTTATGAAAGCACAAAATGTATATAATGGCACCCTTGAAATAAATTATATTTTAATTTTAAACATGTTTTTGTTTTGTTTTGTTTTGTTTGTTTTTTTTTGTTTTTGTTTTTTTCAAACATATTTACTTTTTTTATGTTGTTTTTTCAAATATATTTACGTTTTTTTGTGTGGGCTTTTTCTTTGATCACGCGCATATATATATATATCGCCAAAAATGGCCGAAAAATCAAGTTGTTGTTTTTTAAAACGAAATTACATTTATTAAAATCCATTATTTCTGAGTAACTTTTTTTTTCCAGAAAGATAAAACCCTAAATTTTATCATATAGAAAACAAAATAATGTAAAACTTTTTCTACTATTTTTAATTACATTTTAAATGTTAAATTTTCCCAAAAAGTTAACAATTGACATTTTTTGTCGTGTACAAAAAACGTACATAAATATTTAAAAAAAAAAAAAAAAGGTTTTTGAAATAATTAATTTATTTATTTGTTGTCTAACTAAGATTTAGGGTGATTTTCTATGAGAATATACAAAAATATTATAATATAAGTACCTGGATTTCAAATAATTCCACTTATTCATATAGGCAACCAGTTACTTCGCGTCGATCTAGACAATGTTAACGTTTGTGCTTGATAAAAAGCAAACTATGGAAGACCAAACAGGCCAAAAACCTTATTTTTCAGTGACGAAAATTTCAATGTATTATTAACGCTGAGGCTGGCCAGTACCAGATGGGTGACCATTTGTATGAGTTTGGTTTTTAATGTGCATGTGTGTGGGGGCCAGGCTCCCCAAAATGGGGGGGAGGGGCAATTTAAAGCAGAATAAAAAAAAAATATTTCAGCGCGTTTGGTACACCGTAGTCGAAAGGCAGCAAACGTTTTCAAACGGGATTGAAAAAATGATGCTATTTTTAACACAAAGGGCACAATATTTATCGAATTTTTTTTTTTGTATCGATTCTTCAAAGCATGCCCTGTTTAATAATGGTCATGCATTATTCGGCTCGCTAAAAAAAAATTGTTAATTTATTTATCAAAGATTTTAAAATGGCTTTTTTCGTATAAATATTAAAAAAAAAATTTTTTTGTTTGTTTTGCTTAACTTAAATTAATTATTTTACTTAACATATTCACCGAATTTCATACTTCAAAACTCAAAAGCAGGATAATTAAACACAATCAAAGTTCTGATATTCAGACGTCAAAATAAGGTATGCAAACAAGTTTTTTTTTTTAATCTATAATCCTGTCCCTTACAACAACACAATATGTTTTGTTCAGTTTCGGATGATTATTTTAAGCATATTTGGAACCCCCTCAAACCAAGGGGGGTTTTGTAAGCAAAAAAAAAAAAAAATATATATATATATATATATATATATATATATATATATATATATATATATATATATATATATATCGTTTATGAAAAATAAGTAGTGTTATAAAGTTCATTCTTCTCTTAATAATCGCTGAGAATTTCGTATTGATTGGATAATTACCTGATTTTTGGTAGATTTTTAAAAAGACGGTCCGTCAAAAATACTTAGTTTTGGCGGTGCCTAATATATATACTCGCGGAAAAGGTAAAACAAGTGCAGAAAAATTCAGAAAAAGGGCCAAAAAAAAAAAGATAAAATAAAAAAACGTTGATTTTTTTTATTATAAGAACGTAAAAAATACTCGCGGAAAAACAGTTGTATCTATAAATATGTTTAAAAGAAAAATATAGCAAAAACATTTCGTTTATGCTTGCAAAAAGAAAAACGTAAAAACAAAAAAAAACGTAAATTTTTGAAAAGAAACAAGCAACAAAACGTAAATGTTTGGAAAAATAAAACCTAAATATGTTTGTAAAAACAAAAAAAAACATAAATATGTTTGAAAAAAAAAAACTTAAATATGTTTGCAAAAAAAACAAACAAACAAAAACCGTTAAAAATGAAAATATAACAAAAACATTTATTTTTATTTCAAGGGTCCCATTATATACATTTTGTGCTTCCGTAACTGGGTGGACACACAGTAACACCACCTATAGTCAAACGGAGGAAACAGGCTCTCTTTTCTTCTTCTTCTTCTTCTTCTTCTTCTTCTTCTTCTTCTTCTTCTTCTTATTTTGGCTGGAACTTTGCGCTTTTCGGATTATTTTGTTATTATATGTTTTTTGTTTGTTTGTTTTTTGTTTTTGTTTTGGTCTGGATATTTTGGGGGCTGGAGATTATAGTTATAAGTAATTATTAACAGGAAAATTGGCCGATATCTGTTTTTATAAAATTTTTAGGTGAAAGTACAAAATAGGTACACAACACCCTCTCGTCCCCATGTAAAGAATGGCTTTCTAGATAATAACGTTATTCTTTTAGCACGGATCAATAAGTGCATCAGTAGGTGTATCAGAATCGGCCATTAAAAATGCCGTATATTAATTTGAATAAATCAACTTACTATCTTTCAAAGCTTATAACTACTTGAAAAATGTAATTCAAACCCTAATTATTTTTCAATTAAAGGAGCAAAGACCAAATTTAAAAAAAAATAACAGGTTTAATAGCAAATTAGGCAATATTTGTTTTTTATCGGTTTTCTGTAAAAATGATTTAAAGAAAATCAACGAAATTTTACTTAGTTCGATTATAAAAATATATATAAATTCCAAAAAATAACTTACCTATAAAAAATTCTATTTAATGTGTACTTCCATTGTTCATTGTTAAGAATTTATCCATATTTATACTTATATTCCATGTCCCTTTTAAATAAAATACTTTTTTAAACAAGGATTAAAAAAAAAATGCGAACTCAAATTTATTGACTGTTCAAATAAAGGGAGAGAAATCTCTGATATTTTCACGATTATCTTACGGTGACTTATAAACGCCAGAATTAATGTCTTTTTATTGCGTGCTGTTAACCAAAATTAGTATTTTGGGGCCTCCGTATGTGAAAAAAAAGCACACATTCACTTATAAGTTTTTTCCGTTGAACAAAAAATCCAGTCGACCGATTTTTTTTTTTTTTTAATTCTCTTAATGAAATACACAAGTTTTTGATTTTTACATCTTATTTCTACTTTATCGAGTGATTTTTTTTTTTTTTAAATATCTAAAAAAAAAAAAACATTGAATGACATAGCGTCCGGTATTTATTTGACGATAGAAGCATAACATGAGCTTCCATAAAAAAAAAAATCAACGTGGTTAAAAAAAAAAAAGGTTTTACACTTCGGACTTTACAGGTAAATTTCCAAAAAAACACTTCCTTTTTTGTTTTAAATTAGAATATTTTATTTATTGATCTTCAATTTGTGATATATAAAACTTTGGTACGTAAATTAATGATTTAAATTTTAATAGACATTTCAAAATGGAGGGGATGAAATTTAAAAAAAAACGTTTGTCTAAAATATTATATTCGGTTTATTGGAAAGAGCATAAAATTTCACATCGACCCTGAAAATATCGTAAAAATTGAACCAAAGAAAAATTTTGAAAGATTTTTAAAGTTTAAAAATTGAAAAGATTTCACTCATAAAATACAATTGATTTCATGCGTAAAAAAAAAATGGCTGGTTGAACGCGCATCGGTACTTTGTAAATGCTGTTCTTTTTAATAAAAAATAATATTCCTATTATTTTTTAAACAACTTTAATAGTTTATTTTAGAAGTATATTCCATACAGAAAATAAAAAACCCACTTTTAAAATAGAAATTACGAGTTTTTTTTTTTTATTTTATTCACAGTTTTCTGTTAGGGGTGTCAAAAATTCCCAAAAAATTCTGATACACCTAGTGCATCAGTACCTTTTATTTTCTTGAATAATAAAAAAAAAAAAACCTACTCGACGAGAATATGACTGTTCTTGTTCAATTATTTTTATTCAAAATTTTATTTTATTCAAAATTAAAAATAAAAATAACTATAATCTTCAGCCAAAAAATAATATTCAGCCAAAAAATATATATATAATAACAAAATAAGCCGAATAGCGCAAGGTTCAAGCCAAAATGAAAAAAAAAAAAAAAAGGCTCACACGCCTAATTTCTTTCCTTTTTTTTCAGAATGCTCTCTGAAACGCGCTGCGCCGCTGTGTACAACATCAGAACCAACGCGTATTTCGCTATGGGGGCCTCACTCGTGTACGTCTGCCAATAAATTTGTGAAATCGAGCAAAATCACTATATTTCGCTTAAAAGTTCAGGTGTGCTCTAAACAAAAGTGCCTATTTTGTACGGGTCCCGGTCTTATCAAAGTACCTACTATTGATTTTATAAACCGGACTATTCTTTTTGTGACATGAGGATGTATAAAATTGTTAACTTTAGTAAAGTTCGAACTGTTCCTTTTTTGATTGAATTTTTTTAATTATCCATTTTCGGTACTTATCGGAGGCATTCCATATAAAATTTATCTAAAGACATTCCTAAACACACAAAGTAAATTTGTGTGAAATTGAAAAAAAAAAAATCGGCTCAGCCGTTTCAAAATCATTACGGAATAAACTCACACCCACCCACAGATCAAAGTGCCTTATAAATATATATCTTATTGGACTGAAGCTTACATTTGCGTTTGCCCAGTAATTTTCTCCTATTAATTACTTGATTGTAGTAAATAATCATATATATATATATATATATATATATATATATATATATATATATATATATATCCATTCATGTGAAATCTTTTTATCATTTTTCTTTTACCTCCTATTCCCCTTACTTCACCCTTTTTTTAACCAAGTAATATCTGTGACTTACTTGTAGTTTCATTAAATACTTTTATATGCAAAATCCGATCCCACATTTTGCTAATTCCTGCCTTCTGATGAGAAGGAGAGTATTTCTTCGAAACTCCGCGGATTAAGGACTATCCACTTATCTTGTGCTTCCTTTTTTAAAATTAAATATGTTTTTAACTCTTTTTCAAGATGTCTTTTAACATGTTTTATTAATCATTTGTTCATATATATATATATATATATACACACATATATATATATATATATATATATATATATATATATATATATATATATATATATATATATATATATATATATATATATATATAGGAGAAAATGAAATAAAACTGAAAGTTAAAATTTACAATTAAATTCATTATTTGACAGAATATTCTTAAAAACATTTTTCCAAATCCTTTTTCTGCGGACTTTCAAAGAATGCTATTCTTGCTATTTTTATCAGAGGACAAATAAATGAGTAAATTATAATTGTAGCTGGACTAGAATTTGCTGGTTAGGGCATTAGATGAAACTACAATTTATGATAATAATAAATTGCAAAATATTCATGTCGTAGGAAATGTGGAAAAGAACTAAAACAAACCGGGAATAATAATATAATCATTTTTCTTTATATATATATATACATATATATATATATATATATATATATATATATATATGTATGTGTGTGTGTGTGTGTGTGTGTGTGTGTGTGTTATATAATACACATTATATAACATAGATATTGTATATGTATTATATAATATCTATGTTATATAATGCATATTATATAATGTATATATTACGAAATATATTCATATTACATTATATATATATGTGTGTACTTGTTATATTACAAAACTGAGCATATGGAAGCAAGAAAAGGACAAACGAACAGGTTGAGTTTAAACTTTTATTTAAAGTTCAAACGATCGTGAAATGAACTGCTGAATGTGTCAGCGGCGGCGGCGATGGGACGTCAGTAGGAATGCTGGTCGGGTGTTGATATGAACTCGGTAACGATCTAGTGTTATTGTCAGGCTGTGGCAGAGTCGACAGCGACAGGAATATGGCTTTCATGTTCTGGTGTCTGGAACATGGGTGCGGTGGCAGCGGCTACACCGATGGCAAAAGAGAAGTAGTCTTACGAGTGGAGTGGCGATGGCTGCGTCGACGGCAGAAGCGTAGTAATCATATTAGCTGTTGTTGCTGAAGAAGGGTTAATGGCTGCCGGCTGCTGACGCAACGAAGTTCGCAGCTTTACACGCTGGGCCGAATTGCCTGCTTGTTGAAAAAGCGGTCATATTTATAGTCGTGTTGTGGTCGTAGTTGTAGACAAAGGTGGCTTTCAGTGCTGGTCAACATTTTCACTTTTTATTTGTGTTTGTTTTTTGTGTTTTAATATGTTGTAGGGAGTCGTCTGTTTGTTGTTTGTATACATGTGTCATATTAATTTAAAGTTGAGAATGTGTTATGGTAGGTGTTGTGCTATTGCAGTGTTTTATGAGATAATTATTTGTGTTTATATGTTGCCTGAGTTGCGTCTGCTGTGATGTTTGTGCTTTGGATTTGGATTTTTCTTTCGATGGGCAGCTTCTTCTGGTGGTTTTTCTTTGTTGAGGTGCATTGCGAGTTATTCCGTTGATATGGGTATATAAAGAAAAAAAATTTTAATCTATTTTTACTAATAAATTAGTAAAAATAGATTTAAATTTTTTTTTTTTTTTTTTTTATAAATTAAGTTAGACTTATTATCCCCCTTACACCCTTTAAATAAAAAAAGTAAAGAAAATATGACTAATTATCCCCCCTTACATTATGTAATTACACAAACAACATTCGAAATATAAACTGTAGCGTCTTTTAATCAAAAGTACGCTAACGGAAATAATTTATTGCACGGGCGTCCCCCCTTTTTAAAATTCATCATTCAATAAGATAAAAAGCTATAGCAAACATCTAAATGAGTATTTTAACCATAGTTCCTGATTTCAAAAGGCGAAAAATTAAAAGGTAAATTTCTATATATTTTATGTATATACCTGTATATCTATGTATATGTATATATGTGTCTATTTTTTCAAATATATGCATGTATATATTTGTAATGTTGTACTTAAAGCAAACTTATAATTTAAATTCAAATCTATATTTTACTCTATTTCTTTTCTATCTCTAACCCATATTAATTTTCTTATAAATTTTAAATCCAGACCTTTTATTTCAATTTTTTTCAGATACCTGCCTTACTTTTAATGCTAGGTTTATTTATGGTGTCTTTTAAATTTAATAAAAACCCTTCAAAATTTGCTGACGAGGAGACCTTGCTTATTAAAAAACTATATGTAATAATTATTGTACGTAACTTGATGTCTACCACAACAAAAAGCATTGTTTTCTGAAACGATCGTACAGATAATTGATTTTGTTGTTGTTCTTATGAAACATTAGGCGTATGAAACGGATTTTTAATTTAATTATAATTTGATTTTTAAATTTTAAATTATCAATCACATTACTTAATATATATATATATATATATATATATATATATATATATATATATATATATATATATATATATATATATATATATATATATATATATATATAATGCTCCAGCATGATTGAGCTTTGGTAAAACTACATACAAATAAATATTAAGAAAAATTGCAAATCAGTTTTTTTAATTTAGAGTATTTGAAATTATTCTGGAATATTAATTTTGCATTTTGTTTGGCCTGTTTTTGCTAAACTTGTTTCAATGACTTTATATGTAGCAAAAAAAATCTAAAGTGAAATATGATTTTATTAAACTAACTTAAAAGAAACGTAATTATTACTTTTTTTGAATAACTACCATAAAAATGATCAGCGTATCACATTTTAGATAACAAATATTAAGTTAGTTTCTAAAATATGAAAGCAATACATTGCATAATGTGTGACATTTCGTTGAGAAATACATAGGTAGGCGAGGGGGGGGGGTCTTTTATTCGCTATACTCTAAAAGAGGAAATTTTATTTTTTTGATTGTCGGTTATAAAAATGGTGATATAAGAAGTTAGATCTCCAGTAATATTATTAAAAGTAACCTTAATCAATATATAATCTATACATCTATATAAGTGAGAATATGTGTGCATGTATGAGGACACTTCTTAACCTATATACTCGACGAAGTTTTGATGTACAGGCTTGAAATTTGGTATATAGGGTACTCAGACACGAGGAAAACTTTTTAATCATTCAGAAAAAAGGACTGCTGGAAGGGTCAAAATTAAAAAATTGGTACGTGGGAGTCATCGGATTTTTATCTGTTAACTGTTTCACGAATGTGCATGCATGAATGGTCCACATGACGGATTCATTATGTTAAGAATAAGTAGGTTTGCAAACACTTTTTAAAGATCATACAAAACTAGCCTAATTGTTATCGTACTTGACTCACAGTCTTTCAGTTTTAGTTTCAATTTCAGCTTGAGTATTTTTTTTCTTACAAAAAGTAAACTGTTTAGAAAAAACATAATACCGGCATGCACATGTCTCAGTTTCTGCATGAATTAAAATATAATATTTATGCGTATTTTATGACTAGACAACGTGGGGTGGCCTACTAGTATTGAAAATAAAACTGAAGTTTCTCATGGGCTATAGATAACGATTTTATTACATTTTTAAAAAGACATGATAAAAGATAAAAATCTTGGACTTACTATCAGTTTTTATCACATTGTGACCCAAATCATTTGACTTTTCCAAAGTTTCAAATTTATCCTTTTCTCTGTGTTCACTCCATTTTTCTACTATAAACGAATGTTCCACACTTTTTATACTTTATTCTCATCGAAGTCGGTGAAAATTGATTATTTTATAATCAAATCAATTGATTGCCTGCTCTGTTGATATTGTATTTTCGTTGATGAAAGCATAGTTTCTGCATCACAGCAACATATTTTGGACAATGGTTTTCAAGGATCTGGTTCGACTAAGAGATGGAACCAGAGTTCTTGGCTTACAGATATGGGAAAAGGATGGCACTCTTTGATTGAAACAAGGAAGTCAAATTCTGTATGACTTGACCCATTGGCACATATTTTCTCTCTACAGCAAACTTGTTGGTCACTTTCCTGTGTGTGGATGGCTCAGAGTGACAGTTACATTTTTCAAGTGCCTGACAACTGCAGTAATAAATGGTTGGGATAATAGGATTGAAAACCTTTCTCTCTATCACATATTAGCAAAGACTCTGAGCAAAGTACAAGAAGCAGATCCTGAAGGAGGAAACTGGTGTATGGATGGTAAGGAAATTACAGCAGAACCACATAGATGATTTCACCAAAGTACCATGTAGGTGGATGGATCTGTTCACGGAAAGAAAATAATTAGTACTCGAGGGTTGTGCAATGGTAGGAGGATGACTGGATGAAGGTTAGTTAGCTGACATCCATCATCAAAGTGAAGCAGACCTTATACTTTGCCAGGTTGTGTTGACTTGCAAGTGTCCAAAGGAATTGCTGAATCAGTTGTGAAAGCCTGTGAAATCTATCGATCAATAGATCCACAAATGGAAACCTAAGTATGAAGAGTAACTGAGGCAATAGACAGTGGCGAGAATTTTCTATCATCGACTGTGGTCCCTCTAGATTTGCAATATGGTGGCCACTGCACTAACAAAATGCAACCACTGGTATCTGTCAGTTAAAGAATATTTTTCTTCAGTGAGGCCCGCTAATGGAAATACTGACCAACGAAACACTGCATTCACTAGTAAAGACTTTGGTGCCTACTCGCTAGGTGGAAACTCCAGCTATAGTTATCAATTTTGCCTTTTTTGGCCTTTTTCTTGAAAAATTTGGTTTCAAATATTTAATAGAGTCTGGCAACCAAATTAGAGTCAGCTATTCGACATGTTTATCCTTTTAGAACCTTTAGAATACATATAACTTTTAGATTGCAAAATAATTAAAAAAAAAAAAAAAGAAAGAATTGGTGGACCTGAACAATGCTGTCCCTACCATTTACTATTTTATTTTTCACTTATTCGTAAATGTTGCAGACAATTATCAGCGCTTTCAGACTTAAATTTGGAATTATAGTTTTCTACTTCAGTGAACACTCACTTTTTGGCCACTCCCGTTGTTAATGCTGACACTTGCATTTAGATTATTTCTTTCTAATATTTTGCAAATTTCTATTGCACTTATTATAGATTACATGCTTAGCTTTCACATTACCAAAATATCTTGTAAAAAATTGTTTACACCTTACCAACAGAAAATAAAAACATTTAACAGCTAGGGGCAGCATTAATAACTGATGTGGCAAAAAAAGTGCGTGTTTCATTTATTAGGTTATCATTACCAATTGATCCCAGACTATCTTACACTCATTAAAAATACTTTTTTAATCTGAAAATTAAGCCTGTACTCGATTATAATCACCAGAAAAAATTACGACAAAGTTAAAAGGAAAGACTTAAAGGCTACATGAATCATTGTTCAGGTCCTCCACAGTGTTTTTGGTTGTTTCTTTTTCTCATATAACAATGTTCCGTCCGGAATAAATGCACTTTAATTCATTCTTTTATTTTCATTATAGATTACAGGCGGACGGTAACACCTTCTATCTAATAGGCCACACTAACCTACTTTTATTAGAAACGTTAAGTGAAAGCACAAAATAATCACATCACATAATCAAATCCCCATGTTAAGAATGGGTTTATAGATACTAACGTTGTTACTTCGGCACGGTACATTCATTTTGGCCACGGGCACTAGTGCCCGTTATTTTACTGGTCCGGAAGTGGCTTCCTCAAACAACCGTAGTTTAATTGTTTTTTTACATGTATAAGGGGGGGGGGGCACACTTCCACCAGGCAATGCCGGTACACAGATCCTACTAGTATAATAATAATAATAATAATAATAATAATAATAATAATAATAATAATAATAATAATAATAACAACAACATCAACATATATAAAATGATGATAATCAATACGATCTAATTATTAATTATAATAGTATTAAAAAAATAATGCATAATGTATATATATATATATATATATATATATATATATATATATATATATATATATATATATATATATATATATATATATATATATATCCAGACCGTGCTATTTTTTTAGATAGAATTTTCAAGTTAAATTCAGTTTTTACGGTATCTTTTTTTTTTTTTTTTTTTTTTTTTTAAGCTCCCTCCCCGTGTAAAGAATCGGTTTCTAAATAACAACGTTATTATTTCAGCACAACCTATATTTTGCACAAATTAACGCAATAAAAATCAAGTTGCATGAAAATCACTGGCACGTAAAAACCAGACAATTAAATCGCTTTTTGTTCTCACATAAATTTCCCGGCGGGTTATTCCCCTTTAGATCGGTTTGATTTCGTGTTTCACTTTCATTGTATTTAATGAGTCATTATTCTTATGTTGGCCTTTGCGCACCTAAATGCCTCCTACGGGGGAATCCCGAGAGGTCTTTTCTCGGCTATTTTTTCACTTTCACAAATTGAGGGTCTGAAACAGGGTAAACTGTCTAGTGTCATATTTTGCTTAAGTAGATAATTCGTAAAAGCCGTCGTAGCTTATTTCGAGCAATCTAGGGTCCCAATTTTCTTGCCTCCCACAAGGGCAAAGTTAGACACAAAGTAGGTTTTGTTAAATCCTTGTTAGCAGAGTTAGTCACAAAGCCGGTTAAAAAAAATTGTATCAGATTTGATTGTAAAAATTGGGTGCTTAGAGTCGACGAATCGATTTTTTAAATATGTCTTTTTAAGCAAAAACAAACTTAGTTGTCATGGCAAAAATAGTTTTTCTCCGAAAATTCATCGAGTAGAACAAGTACTATGGTGTTTTCAGTCAAAAAAAAAAAAAAAAAAAAAGGTCCATCGCTATGGTTTAAAAAAAAAAAAAAGTCCGCCATTAAAGTGTCGAAAAGAGAGCTAAGTATGTTCCCTGTATTCGCAATCCTTAAGGTGTTTACATCTAGCGAAAATGCAATTTCCCCCAAATTTCTTTCAAAATTACCTTTAACTATAAATAATTTTCTACTGGATGAATTTTCGTAATTTTTGAACATATTACTATTTTCGACATGACAATTAGTTAAGTACTGTTGTTTTTGCTTAAAACGACATGTTTAAAAAATTGATCTGTCGACTTTTTCTAAGTAAGCACCAATTTGTTAGCAGAGTTAGAGATAAAATTGATTTTAAAGCAATAAGTGAAGCATGCATGGCCACCCCTCCCGTGAGTGCACAGTGAACGAGGCATAAAAAATGACTAAGTTCAGCATTTGCCTCCCCCCCCCTATTTAGCCCCAAAAGTCCCCAGGGGACGTCAAATCCTTGTGAAAATGAACAAACGGTGCAGTTTTAGGCCTTAATATATGTAAATTTGAGTTCTGCACCATGCAGAAAAAGAAATGACAAAGTCCATCATTTGCACCCCCTCCCCCACCATTTAGCCCCAAAAGTTGTCAAGGGCTTAACATATTTGAATTTGACTTAAGCACCATGCAAAACTGCTAAATAAACATGCACAGAAAATTTGAGATAAATATGATAAAATAGTTCCAAAAATGAAGTTTTTATTAGCCCTAAAAGAGCACTTGGGCACACCCAAGAGTTATCGCAAAATATAGACAAACAAAATTATATAGAAATCAGTTAGTTACAACTTTTCCAAAAGTTTTATAAAATTCCAAGGCATCAATTTTTTTAATAAGCACAAAGGTGTCAATTTTAGCAATTTTAATCTGAAAGGCACCCTAGGGGAACAACCGGAGTTTTCCCAGAAAATCCGTTCTGTTACTTTTTTACTCATATCGTATATGTTTGTGCAAAATTTCAAAAAATTCCAAAGCGTAGTTATTGAGAAAAGTGCATGCAGACGAACGGACAAACGGACGAACAGACGAACGGACGAGGGTGAATTTACCAAAAAAATAACCTGCTTAACAAATTTAAACAAAAAGTGGGTTTTAAAAAAATCTATTAGAATAAGCTGAGTTCGACAAAAGGTCGATTAAAAAAGTCTTCTTGGCAGATTTAGACACAAAGTCGGTTTTTATGTTCTACTGTATATTTGTTTTTTTTGTTCATCAAATATTTCTCTTAGTAAATTGATTGTATCATTTGCAATTTGCAAACGCTGCTCTGGTGCCAGTCAGACTCTTCATGACGAATTGCCTAATCTAGCTGAACTCAAAATTACCGATAGTTTCCAAATCTGCAATTAAAGAAAACAGTTGTCAATTTAAAGTTTGTCATCTTTAAAAAAAATATCACTTATAACTTGAAAATATTTCTCTGAGTTTCAACCCCAACTGACATACAATATATAATAACTATTAGTTTAAAATAGATTATGTGCTTTATATATCATTTTTGTTACCTGTAAATCTATCTTTCTATCTATTTATCTATCTTGTATAAAATACTGTATAAAAGAAACTGTGTGTGTCTGTGTATGTGAGTTCGTTCCCTATGGACTCGGAAACGGCTGGGCCAAGTTTTTTAAATTTCACAAGAAGGTACTTAATGTGTCTGGGGGTGTTCTTACATAGGTTTTGTATCGGAATGTGTCTGACATGTACCGATAATCAACAATCAAAAAAATCTGTTTAAAAGAAGGAAGTTCGAGTTTGACCAAAGTTAACACTTTTTAGACAACCTAACATCACAAGTGCATTTGAGAAGTTTTATCACCACACAAGCAGAAATGCCCACCATATAAAATCAACAGTAGGTTCTTTTATAAGATATGGGTGTGTTCGAAATCAATGTTTCTTTTTAGAACACAACTGAACCATGATACTTGACGTTTATACATTTAACTTTGATTCAAATGATTATGTAAAAATAATTTCCTAGAATCAACAGTTGGTCCTTTGATAAGGCAGGGGTACACTCGAAATGAATGTTTCTGTTTGGAGTGCAATTGAACCATGATATTTGACATTTTCATTTTAAACTTTAAGGGAAGCCAGTATTTACAGATAATTTTGTAAAATCAACTGTAGATTCTCTACAGTGCAATATAGACTACAGTGTATTGTGGACTAAGACATTGCAGGGAGGCATGTGAAGCTTCCTTCCGGTACACTATGGGAGTGGGGGATACTAACTAGGGCAAGTAATTAATAGATTTGATTAAAAATAGTCGATTTTATTGATTTCAGTGACAATAAAAATATGGGAGGGTGGAACATTTGTTGATCCTCATTCAATCCCAGACAACATCGGGTCTCCCTGCTAGTAATAGAATATATAGAATACAATTATAGAATTTATGTTCATTCGCTAGTAATAATGTGATAGCTTTTTGTCATAAAATAAGACGACCGCCCACTAGATAAAAGGACAATGCGTATTATTTTGATTCTTCTTGAATTATGCATATTACATCATTATGCATTTTTCTCTTTAGAATTTTCTTCATATTCTTCAATGTTGGTATACAAATATTGATTGTTTCCTATGACATTAAAAAAAAGTCATGGCAGCTTCCTTTTTGGTTTTTTGTTTTAATGTTAAAAACTAGAGTAGCGGGGTGAGATTATTTTACTAATAGGAGAAGTAAGATGTCTCCTTCCCTCTCATCAACATCAACAACCTAAGATATGCCGATGACACAGTATTATCCCGACTCTGAAGAAAAACTACAAAAGATTTTAACAACAGATGAAAGCAAAAAGAAAGGATTACAGCTCAGTGCAAAGAAGACAGAATGCATGATGATCTCAAAGAAAGCTGTTATACCACAATGCAACATAGCCTGTAAGGGAGACAGAATTAGACAAGTAAACATCTTTAAATACCTTGGTTGTACTATCACCCCGGATGGTAAATGTGACACAGAAATCACAAAGAGAATTAGACAATCTAAGACAACTTTTAATAACATTTTTTAGCAGTAAGATAAGCCTCAAGACAAAGATACATGTATGGTTCATTCTTTTTTTTTTCTTTTTTTTACAAAGGAGTCACCACGTATCAAGACCCAAAGGCCACTTGAGGATACGGGTTAATGAGTAGGATAGTTAATGAGGAAATATCAGTAATTCTTAGTAGTGGAAATTTGGTAAATTGGATTACTTAAGAGGATTGTTCATTAAGAACTTGTTCACATTGGACTTGAAGACGCCCATATTGTGGTCCGTTGGAAAGCAGGAAAATGGAACAGAGTACACAGGCGTGCAGTTCTAAGAAAGAAGCTTTGTTCATGGAATCTATGTTTAGGTTTAGGCACAGATAAAGAGTGAGGGAAATTATTGATAGTGGTTTCAGTAGACGAGTGTTTTTTGTGAAAGGTAAGGGAAGACATAGATTGGAGCTCAGACGAGAACTTGCCACGAAAATAATGATAAAGCAGAGACAGGCTCACAATGTCTTTTCTGTGCGAAAAGGTTGCAGGGAAGAGAAAAGAGCATCTCCCACTAAGCTAAGGAGCCTATTTTGAACTCTGTCAAGACAGGATAAGGTGCTTCTAGCAGCTCCTGCCCAGATGTGGCAACAGTACTCCATCCTTGGATATCTTTGGCTCTTATACAAGTAGAGAATTGCATCAACAGTGAGATATCTACTGGAGCGATAGAACAATCCTACCATTTTTCCAGCAGCCTTGGCAAAGGATTTGATGTACATGTTCCATCTCTGATCAGAAGTAAAGGTGAAGCTTGTCAAAACATGAAGTCTCTCCAAGACGAGGGCCATTCATTTCGATTGATGCCAGATGGGGATCAGAGCGTTGATGATGTAAAGATAGAAACTTGGTTGTAGATGCATTAAAATTAACCAACCACCTCTTTCCCCATTGCACCACATGCTCAAGATCAGAAGAGAGAGAAACAGAGAGAACTTGGTCATTTATAGCCTTTGACGCCATAGCCATAGATAGTAATGTTATCAGCATAAATATCTATGAATGATCTTGGGATGTTATTTGGGAAATCATTGATGTAGATCAAGAAGAGAGTTGGGCGCAGGATGGACTCCTGAGGCACTCCAGCATTAATATTATGAGCTTCTGATTTCTGCCTCTCAACCACTACTCTTATGAATCAGAGAGAAATGATTTAATAATTAAAAAGACGTTTCCAGCTATAGCATAGCTGGAAATTTTGTGGAGTAGACCTTTATGCCATACCCTATCAAAGGCCTTTGATATGTCAAGAGCAATTGCTCTAGAAAGGAAGCCTCCATCAAGAGATTCGCTAATTCTATGAGATATAACTGTTAGCACATCTGCTGTAGATCTAACAGAATGCAAACCATATTGCATGTCACTAAGATTATTTCTGCTGAGGTGGTTGACTACTTCTCTATTTAACACAAAATCCAGCAACTTACTCATGGCACACAGGAGACTATTTGGTCTGTATTGAG